>NC_056743.1:1855246489-1855288989 GCF_019279795.1 Protopterus annectens | reverse complement strand
ATTGCAATTTCCTGCTGTTTGTTGCAAAAAAGAAAAAAAAAAAAACTTATCCTTGTTTCCCATCTTTCCTGACCTAGAGTAGTCCAAATACAGGCTTTGCTGTATTCTGGACTTTTGGAAAGTTCCTGTGTTGCCATTTCCTTTCTTGGATAGAGGGAGGCTTCTTTGTTCACCAGTGGCAGTGGGGAGCTTGGAGCAGCCTATCTGTCCCTGGAGGAGTGTTCCCAGCACAGGAATCTGGTAGTCTGTTGGCTGTTTTGGGACAATTTCTAGCTCTTTCAAGTCCGCCTGTATAAAACCTGCTGTAGCGCGACTTTGCATGATTTTGTGCATAGCGCGGCATCGAGCAGCACCACTTATTTGGGTTTGAGCCTTGGAACTGATCTAGTTCTCATAATAAACACCCTATTCCTATGCTAAAGCCTAGCACTTGCTCACTAAAGCAATTATATAAGTCAGCACTAAAAAATTAAAAGCACTACACCCTCACAAACTCCCCTTGAGTAACTTGTTCCCCATTGGCCCTTTTTTCAATTATAAAGGAATTCCCAATACTATTCTAGCATGTCCAAAGGTCAGTTGTCAATCTCCTCTCCGGTCCAGCTGGTGAACCTGGGAAACTTGAGGCAATGTTACAACTGCCTAATGTACACAGACAACCCTCTCCTCCTCCCAACAAATTCCAACACATGTGAGAGATGCAACCATATAGCCAAACTGGAGGCTAAGCTCTCTCAACTCAGTACTGGTGTAACCAGTCAGGAGGAGAAGGAAACCACACTCACTACAATTCCAGTCTCACATAGACCTACCACGACAGCAAACCAAACACATAAACACACAAAAACATACTTGGAGGCTCTGAATAAAAATCTGCCTAAGCAGCAGAGACCTCCAAAGCAGACACCCAAGCAACCACTACCCCAAAACAAAACACGTGCAACACATAGCTCACAAAGCCAGTGTGTCGAACAGTCACAGCCCTTAAGGCTAAACAACACACCTGATACACTTGTAATAGGTGACTCTATCATCAGGCACACTGACGTCCCACTCACCAGGCTGAACAAGGAGAAGGTCATGGTGAGCTGCCTATCGGGTGCTAGGATCCGCAACATAACACAAGCACTCAGGTCACTCCAAGGCAAGTACAAATATGACTCAGTCATTGTCCATGCTGGTGTGAATGACCTGAGACATACCTCCCTGGACTACATGAAAAGAGACATAGAGGAGCTCTCTGAGCATGTAGCCCAGGCCGGTATGACCCTGACCTTGAGTAGCATCTTACCCTCACCAAGAATGATGCCACAGTATGAAGACAAGATTATCAATTTCAACAATTGGCTTAAGTATTGTTGTCATTCAAAGGGGATCCAATGCCTGTCAGCCTGGGATGACATGCTCGACAAGCCATGATGCTTCGCTAGGGACGGCTTTCACCTGTCACCCCTGGGCTTTCGGATATCGGCAAAGGCTCTTGCTACCCCCATACTGCCTTTTTTAGGCAAGGCTCAAAAGACAAACCCACCTCCATAGGTATCACAATGGATAAGAAACAAAGAGTAATGCTACTCAAAGCCAGAAGTCTAAACCTCAAGATGCATGCACTCATTACTCTCCATAGCATGGAGAACATCGATATCTGTGCAGTAACAGAAACCTGGTTCAAGGCTCTCGAGAGCACCCCAGCACTACCAGGTTATACCTCATACCATGCTTTTTGGGCCCAAAACTTGGACCGAACCACAAAAGGAGGGGGAGTATCAATATTCATCAAAGATACCCACACCTCCAGGTTGGTGGCACAGCACAAAGCATCAGAGACTATCCATGTGCAACTAACAGTGGGTAAAACTGCCTTCCAGTTTATAGCCTGCTACAGACCACCCTCCCAAACCCAGGAACCCCACTCGGCCTTCCTAAGAATACTGGAAAATATGAAGGTCTCACCAAACACCATTATATTGGGTGACTTCAACTACCCAAACATAGACTGGGAGCATTACTCTAGCTCCAACACCCTAGCTCAAAGGTTCCTAGAATTTATAAACTCAAATGATATGGAACAACTTGTTACCACTCCCACAAGAGGAGAAAACATACTGGACCTGATCATCACCAACATGGGGACTCTATGCTCCAGACCAGAAGTGTATCCCTCACTGGTAAGATCAGACCATAAAGTAATCTCACTGGATAGTCACAGCCCGACCCCACCCCATGCCCAGAAAACCACAGTGAAAAACTTCTCTAAAGCAAATTTCACACTCCTCAAAACCGAGATGGAATCCTTCAAAGCCCCCGGGCCTGTGGATAATACGGCCCAGACCGCAGAATCCTTTATAAACGCATTCTGTGAACACCTTCAGGAATGCATGGATCATGCGATCCCAAATAAAACCAAGACCCAATCCTCCAAAGGCAGACGTCCTGTCTGGTGGACCCCAGCCATAAACAAACTATACAATAGAAGGAGGAAGCTACTACATGACAGAGCAAAATCCCAAAAAGGGAAGGCATCTCTGATCAGTATTAGCAAAAAACTACGGGCACTCATAAAATCGTCTAAGGCTAGCTTCAAGAGGAAAATTGCACAGGACACTAAGGATAATCACAAGGCTTTCTTTAGTTATGTTAGGAACCTGGGTGGGAATTCCCAGATATGCTCAGAATTAGTCCAAAATGACAAAAAATACACCGAACCCACAGACATTGCCAACATCCTAGCTGACAGGTTCAGCGCAAACTTCTCCCCCCCCCCCACCAAAAGAGCTAATATCTATCCCAGCAGAGTGCTGCCCCCCTGACATCTCAGATGCTCAGGTAAGAGCTGCCCTCTCCAAAGCAAGAAACACAGCATCAATGGGACCAGACGGTGTCCCAGGCTGCGCCCTACATGAACTCCAAGAAGAGCTAAACCCAAACCTAAAACTACTGTTCAATCTCAGCCTTACTACAGGATATGTACCCAAAGAGTGGCGTACAGCAACAGTGGTCCCTCACCACAAAGGTGGTGCCTCAACGGATCCTGGAAACTATCGCCCCATAAGTCTCACTAGCTTGGTCTGCAAAGCTATGGAAAGGATCATCATGGACCTTATAAATAAAGATATTGGGGACCTACAGACACTGGATCCTACCCAGTTCGGCTTTGTTAAGGGCAGATCCTGCCTCTTAAACCTGGTCAATTTCTTTGAAACAGTCACCAAAGCCATTGACAAGGGGAAGGTGGTCCACACAGCCTACCTGGACCTCGCAAAAGCCTTCGATACAATACCCCACTCGGGCATTATAGATAAGCTCACCAGCTTAAATATAAACCCCTATGTCACTAGATGGGTTGCAAACTGGCTCAAGGACAGAACCTACATGGTTAGAATAGCTGGAGCCATGTCAGACTCCAAACCAGTTACAAGTGGCATCCCACAAGGCTCAGTCTTGGGACCTCTCTTGTTCGGTATATATTTCTCGAAGGTACAGGCCAACATAGAAGGATTCTGGCTGACCAAGTTTGCAGATGACTGCAAACTGGGCGCCATAATAGAGTCTCCAGCTGACACAAGCATCCTCCAAAAGGGCCTCATAGAAACAGACAACTGGTGCCAGAGCCATGGCCTCAAGCTAAATGCCAAAAAGTGTATAGTCATCCCCTTTGGCAAAAACAAAGTGCCCACAAATTACCACATAGGTGGTAATCCATTAAGTACAGAAGAAGTAATTAGGGACCTGGGGACCCAAGTTGATATCAATCTCTCATTTGACAACCACATGGCCAAAGTGGTTAGAAAAACATTTTATATAGCCCACCTAATCATGAAGGGATTCACATCTAGATCAGGGGAGGTCATCATGTCTCTTTAGTCATCCCTCATCAGGCCCATAATTGACTACAATGCCCCTTTTGGGATGTACCTTACCAGACACCTGCAGCAACTGGAAAGACCCCAAAAGTACCTTACCAAGAGGATCAAGGGGCTCAAACAGATGCCATATGCTGCCCGGTTAAAGAAACTCCAGCTCTACTCAGTGGCATACCGCCTGCTCAGATGCGATCTGTGCCTGACATATAAAGCCATGTCCAACCCGGAATTAATGGACATGCTGCACCTCAGAAAATCCAAATCCCATCGAGCTACGCGCTCGAGGGACTTAAACCTCAGCACTGAAATAAATAGGACATGCTGGAGAGACAGATTCATAACCCAGAGGCTCCCTTCACTCTGGAATAAAATCCCAGTCCAGGCTAGGCAGAGTCCCTCATTGACTCTCTTCAGGAAGAATCTTGATGAGTGGATGGGAGATCGTAGGTTTACCCCGGGTATCACTTCTGTGTCACTGTTAGACAGAGGCGCAGTATACTAACCTCGAAAAAGGGCATTGCAAAATTAATTTAAAATGGGTGGCGAAAGCCATACACACTCTGGCTAGGCTTATAAATGCCCTAGGGCAGATAGCCTAGTATGAGCCTATGAACCTATGAACCTATGAACTACTACAGTGGGGAAATGACAGAGTCCCTGACCCTGCTGTACAGACATCTTTTTGATGTTTCCATTTTGGACATTTTCTCTTCAATGTAAAACTGTTCAGTCTTTTGGACGTTTGATGTTGTAAATGTATCATGGTAAACACACCATTCCAGCTTTTATATTATAACTGGTGGATGTTTTTTCTTTTAGAAATAATGTAAAAAGAAAATAAAACTATGCATAAAAAAAAAACTTTTTGTAACTGTAAAGTATCCTTTTAATCATATGACTGCCTGTGTGCCTGACGGTAAGTTATAGTGATTAAGACCAGAGTAGTTCTTGTGGTAATACTCTATACTTCATGAAACTGCTGATGATTATGCTGTATTTTTTTGTCTTGTGAAATGCTGTCTTAATCCCAGCTGTGCTAGAATGATCTACTGTTTTTACTGTATGTTTGCTGCTTTGTCTGCAAACATTTACCTCTATGGTAAACGCTGGCTGTGGTCACATGCACTGACTGCAGTTGCTCTGCACTGATCATATTATATGCTCTTTGTGTGCCCAACCAGTCCCTTTAGTGTCCTCATATTTACAAGTTAAAAAACAAACCACTCTTGGATTGATGTATTACAGTAGACTGTTCCTTTGCAAAAGTGCCCTTATATTTGAAATTGGAGATCGACATGCTCACTGCGTGAATCATTGCTCTAGACTACTTGTACCTGACAAATTGTAGCAATAATCTGCTCACAGGGTCCCAACGGTCTCTCTATTTAAAATATATTTATCTAAAATACGGGGAACAAATTGCTCATAGGTGGTTAACTACACTGAACATTTTTACCAATTCCTTTCAGTGGCCAATGCTTACTGTGTCTTAACCACATAACCCACGCACTCAGGTCACTACACCACAAGTACAAATATGACTTTGTCATTGTCCATGTTGGTGTGAATGACCTGAGACATACCTCCCTGGACTACATGAAAAGATACATGGAGGAGCTCTCTGATCTTGTAGCCCAGGCAGGTATGACCCTAGACCTAAGTAGCATTCTGCCATCACCAAGAATCATGCCGCAGTACAAGGACAAAATGATTGACTTCAACAATTGGCTAAGATTTTGGTGCCATTCTAAAGGGATCCAGTATCTGTCTGCCTGGGATGACATGGTTAACAGACCATGATGCTTTGCCAGAGATGGCCTGCACCTGTTACCCCTGGGATTCTGGATAGTGGCTAAGGTTCTTGCCGCCCCTATAGTGACTTTTTAGGCAAGGTTCAAATGACAAATTCACCACCATAACAGGAACAGACAAGCAAAAACTGAGGGTGATGCTACTCAATGCTAGAAGTCTAAATCTCAAAATGCACTCACTCGAGGCACTCCTTAAAATGGAGAACATCAGTATCTGTCCAGTGACTGAGACCTGGTTCAAGGCTCCAGACAGCACCCCTGCACTACCAGGCTATAACTCATACCACACTTTTCGGCCATGTAACCTGGACCGGAACACCAAAAGGCGGAGGTGTGTCCATATTCATTAAGGATATCCACATCTCCAGGCTAGTTGCTCAGCATAATGCAGCCGAGGTTATCCAAGTGCAACTAACTCTGGGCAAAACTGCAATCCAAATTGTAGCTTGCTACAGATCACCCACCATGCCCCAGGATTCCCACTCCTCTTTTCTTGATGTACTGAAAAATATTAGGGTTCAACCAAATACCCTAATAATGGGCAATTTCAACTACCCCACCATTAACTGGAAAAACTACTCATGTACCAACTCCTTTGCTCAACACTTTCTGGAATTCATAAACTCCAATGCCCTGGATCAACTTATCCATACCCCCACCAGGGGCAACAATATCCTATATCTAGTCATTACCAACATGAGTGACCGGTGTTCCACACCTGAAGTCAATGCCTCATTGGTCCGATCCGACCATAAGTTAACTACCCTAGATATCCACATCCTGCCCCCACCCCTCATTAAGGAAACCATGGTAAAAATTTTCTCCAAAGCCAAATTCATGCTTCTTAAGACAGATGTGGTTAACTTCATGACACCCATTGCAGATGGACAATACAGTTATGACTACTGAATCCTACACAATTGCACTTTATAAGCACTTACAAGAGTGCATGGATCGTGCTATCCCAAACAGAACCAAGATGCTATCCTTCAAAAAAAGGAAGCCAATCTGGTGGTCCCCTGCCATAAACAAACTGTACAACAGAAGGAAGAAACTGTTGCAAAAGAGAGTAAAATCCCATAAGTGGAGGAGCTCCCTGGTCAGCCTCAGTAAGAAGCTGTGATCCCTGATAAAATCCTCCAAAGCTAGTTACGAAAACAAAATCGCCACTGATTCTAACAACAACCACAAAGCATTCTATAGCTATGTCAAGAATCTCAATGGCAACATTCAGATCTGCTCTGAGTTACAGCACAATGGCACTAAATATACAGACCCAACTGATATTGCTAACATCCTGGCAGATAGGTTCAGTGCTAACTTTATCCCCCCTCTCACCTCCTAAAGAGCCCATCTCTATACTGGAAAATGCAAAATTCCTGTAATCACTGCTGCACAGGTAAAAAAAACACTCTCCAAAGCCAAGAACACAGCATCCATGGGACAAGACAACATCCCAGGCTGCAATCTACATGAACTACAGAACGAACTGGTACCCCACCAAAGTACCATGTTCAATCATAGCCTCACCTCAGGCTTTGTGCCTGCTGAATGGCGCACAGTGATGGTCATCCCACTTCACAAGGGGGGAGCCACCAGAGACCCTGGGAACTACTGCCCCATTAGCCTTATGAGCCTGGTCTGCAAGGCCATGGAAAGTATAATCATGGAACTTATAAACAAAGTCATTGGTAATCTCCAAACTCTGGACCCCACCCAGTTTGGGTTTGTAAAAGGCAGATCATGTCTCCTAAACCTGATTGACTTATTTGAAGCAGTCACCAAAGCCGTAGACAAGGGTAAGGTGGCTCACACAGCCTATCTAGATCTTGCCAAGGCTTTCAACACCATCCACCACTCTGGAATTATAGATAAACTCACTAAACTAGGTATAAATCCCTATGTCACAAGATGGGTTGCCAACTGGCTCACTGACAGAACCCACACTGTGAAAGTAGCAGACTCCAAATCCAACTTAAGATGAGTGACAAGTGGAGTACCACAGGGTTCAGTCCTGGGTCCTCTCCTGTTTGGTATCTACTTCTCTGAAGTACAGGCTAACACAGAAGGTCTTTGGCTAATAAAGTTCGCAGATGACTGCAAACTAGGATCCATAATCAAAACTCCTAATGATGTGGACATCCTACAAAAGGGCGTCACTGAGACATATACCTGGTGTCAAAGCCATGGCCTCGAGCTCCGTGACAAAAAGTGCATTGTCATCCCCTTTGGTAAAAACTCTGTACCCATGAACTACAACATAGGCGGTAGTATACTTAACACCGAAAGTGTGATGAGACCTTGGGACACAGGTGGACAGTAGTGTCTCCTTTGATAATCACATCACCACAGTGGTCAGGAAATCCTTCTACATGGCACACCTCATCACAAAAGGTTTTTCATCCAGAAAAAAAGAGGTCATTGTTCCCCTCTACTCATCACTCATTAGACCCATTATAGAGTACAACGCCCCTTTTGGTATGTACATCACAAGACATCTACAACAACTGGAAAGGCCGCAGAAATACCTCACAAAGAGGATTACTGGCCTCAAACAGATGCCCTATGCAGACCGTCTCAAAAAACTCTAGCTTTACTCCGTCAGATATTTCCTACTCAGAGGTGATCTCTGCCTAACATACAAAGCTATGTCAAACCCAGAGCTGTTGGACATGCTCCACTTAAAGAAATCCCAGTCCCTCCGAGCTATATGCTCTAGGGACCTAAACCTTGTCACCACAATAAACAGAACATGCCATAGGGATAGATTCCTGTCCCAGAGACTTCCCATACTCTGGAATAAACTACCGATCTATATCAAACAAAGCTCCTCATTAGCACTCTTCAAGAAAAATCTTGATGATTGGATGGGAAATAGGAAATTCACCCCGAGGATCACCTCTGTGTCTCTGCTCGACAGTGGCACAAGAAAATAATTTTCTTGGGTGGCAAAAGCCAGGGTACCTTTTTGGCTGGGCTTGTATAGGCCCCAGGGCCAATAGCCTGGTACCTACCTATGAACCTATGTTTACTCATGTAAGTTTTACCTGCAGAAAACTCTTGTAGCATGGCCATTCGTTATATAACATCAATTGGTTTATTTCTAAACATAAAGTAGTCAACTTTGGGATCATAGTGTGTCACTTACCCTTGGAATTGTTCTATTATATATTAATGCATGTGGTAAAGCTATCAGTGTCTCTACACTACTACCAGCACTGCACTGGCTGACTTTTGCAACATGTTATGTGGTCAAGTTGTAAAGATGTAAAGACTGAATGTTTCTGGCAATGGTGATAGCGTGAAACCTATTACATAAGCGTGATACTGTTTGCAATACTCTTACTGTGGTCATGGTTTACAGTGCGAAGCACATCAGTAGTTGCCTGCGAGTTTTTATTAGCTTCTGCTCATCCAAATGTTCATAGTGTATTTATTGAATTGTACCTCACTATCTGAATTTGGTGAATTATGTAACACTGTTCTGACTACCATTTATGCCTTAACTCTTTAGATTGTGTTGTCATATTACCTTCTGCACTGGGTTATACTTTTTTTAGAAATGACGCTAACTTTATTTTATTAAGATCCACTATTGCATATTTTTCTACCTCCCTAGCCTGTCCTATTTTTCTCCTCACACAACTGCTTTATGCTTTACAATTTTTGACTCAGTCTTTCTCTTCTTTACAGCTCGTTCATGTCCATTATCCATGGGTGCTCCCTCCCCGACTCTACAATACAGTGGCCAGACCAGTTTTCTTTCTCAAAGGACATCCACCGGATAACTTCAGACTACCTTTGGCTTCATCAGCCTTCCCTCTACTGTTCATTTGAGTGTATGTTAAGTAACTTATACTATGATTTTACCACATATTATTGTGTTTGCCTTTTTCAGCAGCATGCACACTAGCAGTTTTAAGGCGGTTTCCTAACCCCTATTCTTCCCCCACTCGTAGCCTTTTATCCTCCCTTGCTAATAGTACTTTTCTCAATATAGCCTTTACATAGGTACACCACTAGATGGCAGCACAGCCCCACTCTTAATTTTTAGCAACATATTGTGGATCATTGCCTCACAGTAAGACGCTGTCCGGTTTGATTCTCAGGTAGAGCGTCTTCTGCTTGGAGACATGCATGAATGGGTGTGCCTTCATTGAAGGATGTGCATCAGGCCTGGCAAGCCGGTATGTAAAAATCAACTGCCAATCATTAGCGAACCGGAGTTCCACTGTGGTGACCCCTAACTGGGAAAAGCCGAAAGACAAATTGTGGATCATTGCCCTGCTCCCTGCTTCGCTCAGCAAATTTATTTTTCTCTGTGAATTTACTCTTCTGAAATGTAGTTGCCTGTCATTTTTAGCCACAACCTCTCAAAACTCACCCCAAATTTCAACCTTGGTATTAAACTAACCTTGGGTTTGCCAGAAGCTTTGTCTAGTTAATAGTGATTGTTTTCACTGATAGTTTTTTGCTGAGTTTCCTTTCTCGCTCATTCCTCCTTCTCGGCTTCATCTACCTTCTACTCCACCCTACCTGTCTCCCTTATTTCTGTTATTTCCCTCCCCTCCACATAACCTCTACAAACCCCAAAAAGAACCTTTCTACTTAACCTGCATTTCTCCCCACCTCTGTCAAACCAATGACTTTCTCCTCTTTAACAGAAACCTCCTTGCCACCTCAAATATAGTCCCCATCCCTCATAATCCATATCCCATATTCTTTCCTCCTTTGAACTCCAGGTTTGGGGATTCTAAAGAACTTTTTCCCCTCCTTCTTGAACTAATCTCTATCTTCCCTTCTGGAGACATACACCCTAACCCTGGACCTCCTGCCAACCAGAAAACAAACTGAACTCCAGCCCCTTCTCTCTCTTTCCACAAGTCTCTCCTCTTTGCTACTATTAACACCCAGAGCCTCAGTAATAAACCACCCATCTTCCATGCTTGGCTCTCCCATAACCACCCTGACATTCTATCAGTCCCAAAACATGGTTCAAACCAAACCTTAAAGACTCGGAAATCACCCCCCAACTATAGAATCATAAGAAATGACAGAACTCAAAAGAAAGGAGGTGAAGTAGCCCTATGTTTTTCCTCCTCTCTAACAGTAACACCTTACACCAACCCAATACTTCAGTTTGCTACATCCAAAATAACCTTGGCCCTCCTAAAAATCAACAACCATAAATGCATAGTTATAGCTGCTCTATATATTCTTCCTGGAAACAACATCCCCTTTCTTGAAGATATTCGCTGTTGGTTCTCATCTAATATAACTAATGAAACAGTTATCTTAGGAGACATTAACATTAACTGGATTTCTATTTACTCTGCCACCAACTCCCAGAATATAAACTTATTTAACTTCTCTCAATTAATTAACTCTCCAACCAGACCCAATAAAGATAACTCTTCAAGCAGTATTCTGGACTGGATATGTTTCCCATCCCAACAATATATCTGAGAGTGACACCTTGCCCAATTTCATTAGCGATCACCTTCTTCCCTTCACATGTCATTCACCTTTCTCCCTACACCTACAAGACAATTACATATTAACCCATACCCTCACAAACATTAACCCTCAATCCTTCTCTGACTGGTTAAAACAGATGAACTGCAACCCGTTAAAAACCCTTCCTCTTGAAAATGCTTTTTGCTTACTTTAATACTTTATTCATTAACTTACTAAACAGCTTTGCTCCTCCTAGAACCAAAAGAGTGAAATCCAAAACCACCCCCTGACTTTCCAAAAAAACAATAATCCTCATGTACACCCATGATAAATCTTGGAAACTCTACCAGAAATATAAAACACCCAACTCCCTTACCGAAAATAAACAACTTTGTAATAGAGTTAAAAAAAATGCTTCTGATCAGAAATCCTACTACTCTAAGCTTCAAAATAATCAAAAATCCAGCCCCAAGAAATGTTGGAGTAGTATCTCTGCCATCCTCAGTTTCAGCAGAAAATACTACCCCTGCGGTGACCCTAGCTCTCCATAATATATCATAGCCACCAAATTTAACTCCTTCTTCATAGACTCAATAGCCAAGCTCACCGCATCCTTCCCTAAGAACTCATTAGCTCCTTCCACATCTCTCACCTACAACTCCTCTCCTTCTGCCATGAATGTTACCCACCCCTCCTTTCTCCCTTAAACCCATCCCTGTCAACACTATAAAAAAATCTACAAAAATTAAAACCATGTTCTAATGCCCCTGACAACTTACCATCTAACTTCCTCAAGTTAGTTGCCAATGGCATTGTGCTCCCCATCAGTATTCTGATTAATCATTCCATCCAAGAATCCTACATACTCCTCCTCTGGAAAAAGCCTTTATCATTCCCTTACACAAAGGAGGCAGCAACACTGACATCTCCATTTTCCACCCTATAGCCATTCTCTCCCCATCTCTAAAATTCTTGAAAAATGTATTCACCTTCAACTCTTAACTTACCTTTTAGATAACCATCTGCTGACCCTGACACAATACGGATTCATATCTGGACACAGTACCACCACAACCCTTCTATCCTTCCTTGATAACATTAACTGTGCTCATGACAATGGCAATATTATATCTATCCTTCTCTTAGACCTATCTAAGGCCTTCAATACCATTTCCCATAGTTACTTTTGTCCAAGCTCTCTCAACTTAATCTTTCCTCCTCTTGTATAAATTGGTTTTCCAACTACCTCTCAAATAAACAATAGGCCGTCACGTGGAAAAACTGTACCTCCTCCCCTCTTGATACTCTGACAGGCATCCCCCAAGGTTCTGTCCTGGGCCCTTTCCTATTCAACTTCTTCATTAATGACTTTCATCACTGTATCCCAAATGCTAAACTTGTCCAGAACGTGGACAACTCTACCATCATCTGCTCTGCTGAATCTCTCCCCAAAGTCATGCAAGCAACCCAGGCTGATCTGAACAGCACAGAGACATGAATGCTAACCAATCACAGAGACATGGATGTTAACCAATCACCTAGCTCTCGATGCATCCAAATCCAATCATCATCTTAACCCAATCTAAAAACACCAAAATAGACAAAAACTCCTTCTCTATCATCATCATCAACATCTTCTTTTGGCTGTTCCCATTAGGGTTCGCCACAGCGGATCATCTGTTTCCATTTCTTCCTGTCTCTGCATCTTGCTCTGTCACACCAACCACCTGAATGTCCTCTCTCACCACATCCATAAACCTTATCTTAGGCCTTCCTCTTTTCCTGTTACCTGGTAGCTTCATCCTTAGCATCTTTTTCCCAATATACTCAACATCCCTCCTCAGCACATGTCCAAACCAACGTAATCTTGCCTCTTTAGCTTTGTCTCCAAACCTTTCAACCTGGGCTGACTGTCTAATATACTTATTCCTAATCCTGTCTACTCTTGTCACACCCAGTGTAAAAGATTAACATCTTTAACTCTGCCACATCCAGCTCAAACTCCTGCCTTTTTGTCAATGCCACTATCTCCAACCCATATAACATAGCTGATCTTACTACCCTCTTGTAGACCTTCCCTTTCACTCTTACTGGTACTTGCCTGTCACAAAACTCTCCTGACACTCTTCACCACCCACTCCATCCTGCCTGTACTCTCTTCTTCACCTCTCTTCCACACTCACCATTACTCTGAACTATTGATCCCAAGTATTTAAACTCATCCACCTTGGCCACCTCTACTCCTTGCATCCTCACCATTCCTCTATCCTCTCTCTCATTCACATACATATATTCTGTCTTAGTCCTGCTGGCCTTCATTCCTCTTCTCTAGAGCATATCTCCATCTCTCCAGGGTCTCCTCCACCTGTTCCCTACTCTCACTACAGATAACAATGTCATCTGCAAACATCATAGTCCACGGGGACTCCTGTCTAAATTCGTCTGTCAACCTGTCCATCACCATTGCAAATAAGAAAGGGCTCAGAGCTGATCCTTGATGTAATCCCACCTACACTTTAAAAGCATCTGTCACTCCCACCGCAGACCTCATCGCTGTCACACTACCCTCGTACATATCCTGTACCACTCTTACATACTTCTCCGACACTCCCGACTTCCTCATACATACCAAAACTCCTCTCTAGGCACTCTGTCATATGCTTTCTCTAAGCCTACAAGAACACAATGCAACTCCTTCTGACCTTCTCTGTACTTCTCCATCAACACTCTCAGAGTAAACATTGCATCTGCAGTGCTCTTTCCTGGCATGAAACCATACTGTTGATCACTAATAATCACGTCTCTTCTTAACCTAGCTTCCACTACTCTTTCCTATAACTTCATGCTGTGACTGATAAATTTAATCCCTCTGTAGTTACTACAGCTCTGCACATCACCTTTAGTCTTAAAAATCGGTACCAAAACACTTTTTCCTCCATTCCTCAGGCATCCTCTCACATTCCAAGATTTCATTAAACAATCTGGTTAAAAACTCCACTGCCATTTCACCTAAACACCTCCATGCTGCCACAGGTATGTCATCTGGGCCAGCAGCCTTTCTGTTCTTCATCCTCTTCATAGCTATCCTTACTTGCTCCTTGCTAATCCATTGTACTTCATGATTCATTATCCCCACATCATCCAACCTTCTCTCCCTCTCATTCTCTTCATTAATCAACCCCTCAAAGTACTCTTTCCATCTCCTCAACACACTCTCCTCGCTTGTGAGTATGTTTCCCTCATTATCCTTTATCACCTTTACCTGCTGCAAATCTTTCCTAGCTCGGTCCCTCTGTCTAGCCAATCGGTACAGGTCCTTTTCTCCCTCCTTAGTGTCCAACCTTTCATACAACTCTTCATATGCCTTATCCTTAGCCTTCACCATCTCTCTCTCTTTGCCATGCACTTCATCTCCTTATACTCCTTTCTACTTTCTTCATCTCTCTGACAATCCCACTTCTTCTTTGCCAACCTCTTTCTCTGTATACTCTCCTGTACTTCCTTATTCCACCACCATGTCTCCTTGTCGTCCTTCCTCTGTCCAGATGTCATACTAAGCACCTTTCTAGCTGTCCCCCTTACTAGTTCTGCTGTAGTTATCCAGCTATTTGGTAACTCTTCACTGCCACCCACTCCTTCACTATAGTAAGCCAAAACATGACTCCTTTCGAAATAGTCCCCAGTACTAAGCTTCTAGGAGTCTGACAGTCATCTTCAAACTAACATCAAGAAAACTCACCAGAAACTGCAAATGCTCTGTCAGCGCAACAACTTCAACTAAGCTCACACTCTCTACTACTTACCTCCTACCCTCTCTCATGTATGGGGCACCTTTCCTTGCCAATCTTCATGCCACCCTTAAAGCTAAAATGGCATCCTGTTACAACAAAATCTCCAAGATTGCTACCATCTCCAAATACTCCTCTGACCACTGTAATTCCCTGCACTCCTTGAACTGTCTGGAGCTCCCTAATTTGATCTCTTATATTCAACTCGCTACTGCTCATAAATTCATTTTCAACCCATCTCAATGCCCCTTCCTCTCCTCCATCCTTACTATGCATCTCCCTGATTGATCTCTAAGGTCTAATAGTCAAAAGCTCCTAGAAGTGCACAAACCATTACATACTTCGTGGAAACTTCTATTATCTTTTTCCCTCGCACGAAAATGGAACTCACTTCCTCCCAGTATCCAAACTACCCAGAACCTATCCACTTTTAAAACATTGCTTCATTCATATCTCTCTTCTACCTGTGAGTGCTCCTGCTCTCATCCCTCCTAACCTCCACCCTATTACTCCCTCTTCCTTCAACCTTTATCTTGCAAAATTCTACCCAACATGGTGGTACAGCGGTAGTGTTGTTACCTCACAGCAAGAGGTTCTCCCGTTCGATTCTCTGCTTGGCTTGGGAGTGCCTTCTGTGTGGAGCCTGCATGTCGTCCCCACAGTTGGGTAGTGTTCGAAAGACATGCGTGCGGAAATGGGCGTGCCTTCGTTGAAGGCTGGGGGTCGAGCTGGCACCTTGGCATTTCGTAAAAAATCTACTGCCAATCATTAGCAGACCGGAGTTCCACTGTGGCGACACCTTACCGGGAAAAAGCCGAAAGACAAGACTAGTTCTCCTTCATCTTTCTTCTACAACTAATTATTTCCTTTTATACCATAGATATTGTAGGCATTTGCCTGCCAAATAAAACAGAATGATTATTATTCCATGACAGATTAGAAACTATTACTATGGCATACCTCAAAAAATCTTTTTGCTACTGCTATAACCATATCAAAATATTTCTATTAATTATGTAAAATTTTGTCAAATTTTGTATTAACTTCTGTTAATTTATGCTTTTATAACATCCTGCATTAATTTTCTGTATTACTTCTTGCTAATTTTTGTTTTGTATGTATGTACATGAAGCTTTTCTCCCTGGGCCTCCATTGAAAAAGGGCTCATCTCGGCCCAATGGACTTTCCCGGTTAACAAACTGCAAACAAAAAAAATTTAAAAAAATCAGGCTGAGTTCTCTTACTAATCATTAGTAAATATCCCACACTTAGCCCATTTGTTTTGCCTTATGAGAGGTTATTTTGAAGGTGAAAAGTTGATTATGGCTCCAGTTTCTTTAATTCATAGGTTCATAGGTGTGTACTAGGCTAATGGCCTTGGAACCTTTACAAGCCTAGCCTATAGAAGTGCCCTGGCATTGTACCGCCTGACGTTAGTTCCCAGTGCCTCTATCATGTAGAGACACTGGAGTGATCCCTGGGTGAACTTTCTATTAATCATCCACTCATCACGATTTCTCTTGAATAGGGTCAGCGAGGTAGTCTGCTGGATATGTATGAGAAGTCTATTCCAGAGCATGGACAGTCCCTGGGTGAGGAATCTGTCCCTCCAGCATGATAGGTTGATTGCAGTAATGAAGTTGAGGTCTCTGGAGCATGTGGTGTGGAGGGATTGGGATTTCTTTAGATGTATGATTTCTAACAGGGCTGGGTAAGACATGGCTTTGTAAGTCAAGCAGAGATCACCTCTAAGTAGGCAATATGAGACAGAGAATAGCTGGAGTATTTTGAATCTCTTCGTGTAGGACATGTATTTAATGCCTGTGATCCTCTTCATGAGGTACTTCTGTGGCATTTCCAGCTGGTGCCATCAGCACTATTCATTCTTCATGGAAATAGCTCCAGTACCTAGTAGTTATGACCACTTGTCCTGGCATGATTAAAGGACAGTTCCCTGTGCTTTCTCCTATTAACCTGGTGCACTTGGGCATTCTGAGGCAGTGCAGCAACTGCCTCATGTACACAGACAGCCCTCTCCTCTTACCTCCCAACACTCAGATTTGTGAGAGATGCACTTATATCACCAAATTGGAAGCTATGCATGCTCCAGCCAAGACCAGACTAGTTGAGCCAGAGGAGAAGGTCAACACCTGCACCACACCACATTGAACACATAGCCCTTCAGAACACCCTCTATCACAGCTGTCACATAAAAACACAAAGCAAACACCCACCTTTGTGGAGGCTCTCAGCAGAAATTTACACAAATAGCAGAGACCTCCAAGACAGAAATGCATTTGACCACCACAACACAGCACAGACCGCAGGACACATAGCTCACATCCACAGTGTGACCCTCAACCTAAGCCCCTAAGGCTAAACACTTTGTCCAATACACTAATCATAGGTGACTCAATGGTGAGGCACACAGATGTCCCACTGACTAGGTTGAATATGGGGAAGGTAACAGCTGTCTATCAGGTGCCAGAATCTGACACATAAAACACGCACTCAGGTCACTACACAACAAGTACAAGTATGACTCTGTCATTGTTCATGTGGTTGTGAATGACCTGAGATGCACCTCCCTAGACTACATGAAAAGTGACATGGTGGAGCACTCAGATTATGTGGCCCAAGCAGATATGACACTAGCCCTGAGCAGTATACTAACATCACTCAAAATTATACCACAATACAAACAAAAAATGATTGACTTCAACAATTAGCTAAGTTTCTGTTGTCATTCTAATGGGATCCAGTATCTGTCTGCTTGGGATGACGCGATTGCTAGACCTCAATGTCTTGCCAGAGATGGCCTGCATCTGTCACCCCTGGGTTTCTGGGTACTGGCTAAGGCTATTGCCACACCTGTAGTGCCTTTTTTAGGTGGTGTTCCAAATACCAAATGACCACTGTAACAGCTATAAATAAATGTAATCTTAGGGTCATGCTACTCAACACTAGAATTCTAAATCTCAAGATGCACTGACTCGAAGCACTCCTCAAAATGGAGAACATCGACACTTGTACTGTAATGGAGACCTGGTTTAAAGAGGCAGAAAGCACCCCTGCGCTACCAGGCTATAACTCATTCCACACCTTTCGGTCCCAAAACATGGAACGAAGCTCCCAAGGCAGTGGTGTCTCCATAGTCATAGAGGATATGCAGACCTCCAGATTAGTAGCCCAGCATAGCACATCTGAGATACTTCAGGTGCAACTAACATTGGGTAAGACGGCGATCCAGGTCATAGCCTGCTATAGGTTCCCAACCATGTCCCTAGACTCTCACTCCATGTTCCTAAGCACCCTGGAATCTATCAAGATCCAACCCAACACTGTCTTACTAGGACACTTCAACTACCCATCCATCAACTGGGAAAACTACTCAAGCACCAACCAATACACTGGATCAATGCTTCCTTGAATTCATCATTTCCAATGCCGTGGACCAGCTCATTCTGACCCCCATTTGAGGAAGCAACATCCTTGACCTGGTTATTACTAACATTGGTAACAGTTACTCTACACCAATAGTTAAACTGTCCCTGGTCAATTCCGAACATAAACTAATCACCATGGAAATCCACATCTCACCCCCCCCCCCCCGCAAAGGTAACCGCCTTGAAAAACTTCTCCAAAACGGACTTTGGACCCCTAAAAACAGAGGTGGATATCTTCAAGACACTGATGCCAATGGAAAATAGCTGCATGACTGCTGAATCATACACCAATGCACTGTACGAACACATACCTAAATGCATGGAACTAGCCATACCCAACAGAACCAAGATCCTCTCCTCTAAAAAAATTAAGCCAATCTGGTGGTCCCCTGCCATTAATAAACTCTACAAAAGAAGGAAGAAACTGTTGCAGAAAAAGGTGAAGTCCTAAGACTGGAAAAACTCCCTTATTAGCCTCAACAAAAAGTTGAGATCCCTCATCAAAACCTCTAAAGCCAGCTATTAAAGCAGAATTGTGGCAGACACTAAAAACAAACAGAAAGCCTTCTATGGCTATATCAAGAACCTCCATGGCAATACCCAGATTTGCCCTGAGATACTACATAGGTTCATAGGTAGGTTCATAGGTAGGTACTAGGCTATTGGCCCTAGGGCCTATATAAGCTTAGCCAAAAGGTACCCTGGCTTTCACCACCCAAGAAAATTATTTTGCTGTGCCCCTGAAAGCAGAGCCACAGAAGTGATCCCTGGGGTGAATTTCCTATCTCCCATCCAATCATCAAGATTTTTCTTGAAGCGTGCTAATGAAGATCTTTGTTTGATATAGATATATAGTTTATTCCAGAGTATGGGAATTCTCTGGGACAGGAAACTATCCCTCCAGCATGTTCTGTTTATTGTGGTGACAATGTTTAGGTCCCTAGAGCATGTAGCTCAGAGGAATTGAGATTTCTTTAAGTGGAGCATGTCCAACAGCTCTGGGAGTGACATAGCTTTGTATGTTAGGCAGAGATCGCCTCTGAGTAGGTGATATGTGATGGAGTAAAGCTGGAGTTTTTTGAGATGGCCTGCATAGGGCATCTGTTTGAGGCCAGTAATCCTCTTTGTGAGGTATTTCTGTGGCCTTTCCAGTTGTTGTAGATGTCTTGTGGTGTTGTACTCTATAATGGGTCTAATGAGTGATGAGGGGAGGGGAACAATGACCTCTTTTTTCCTGGATGAGAAACCTTTTGTGATGAGGTGTGCCACATAGAAGGATTTCCTGACTACTGTGGTGATATGATTATGAAAGGAGAGACTACTGTCCACCTGTGTCCCAAGGTCTCTTATCACACTTTTGGTGTTAAGTAGACTACTGCCTATGTGGTAGTTCATGGCTACAGAGTTTTTACCAAATGGGATGACAATGTACTTTTTTGCATTGAGCTTGAGGCCATGGCTTTGACACCAGGCATCTGTCTCACTGCAGCCCTTTTATAGGATGTCCACATCATTAGGAGTTTTGATTATGGCTCCTACTTTGCAGTCATCTGTAAACTTCATTAGCCAAAGACATTCTGTGTTAGCCTGTACTTCAGAGAAGTAGATACCAAACAGGAGAGGACCCAGGACTGAACCCTGTGGTACTCCACTTGTCACTGGTCTGAAGTTGGATTTGGAGTCTGCTACTTTCACAGTATGGGTTCTGTCAGTGAGCCAGTTGGTAGCCCGTCTTGTGACATAGGGATTTATACCTAGTTTAGTGCGTTTATCTATAATTCCAGAGTGGAGGATGGTGTTGAAAGCCTTGGTGAGATCTAGATAGGCTGTGTGAATTTGTTTGCTTGTTGGTGCTATAAATGTTTTGGAAATAAGTAAACCATACTAACGTCTATGACAATGAAGATGCCCCAACTTAAGATTTTAAGGATACTTAGTTGTAATTATCTTAGTCATTAAAACTACACATTTTTATTCTTCTGCTGAGACTTGTTCAAAAAGTCATAACTGCATAATTTAAAATCCTGCACACTCAAAAAGGTATTGAAATCGTGAAATCCTAGAATAGATTACTGTGACAAGACATTCCATTTTGACTGCTGACCATACCACTCAGCTGTTCCTATTTTGGCAGAATGTCCCTGATTTTGTTTCAAATGTTTCCCTGTCCATAATAAAATGTTATCATGTTTTGGTAAATCTTTAATTATTACAGTTGGTCAGCAAGGCCAGTCATTATAGTTTTATGTTTCTTATTGTTCACAGAATGCATGTTGATGCCAAACTCATTGTTCTATTAACTTTTTCAGTGAACCAGAGTCTTCTTTTCTTCTTCTTTCGGCTTTTTCCCGGTTAGTGGTTGCCACAGCTGCTCATCTGTCCACTCATGATTGGCAGTGGAGTTTTACGGTGTCGAGTTGCCAGCCTGGCACCCAACCTTCCACAGAAGGCACACACACGCACACACTCACACCTAGGGCCAATTTAGAGTGTCCAATCCACCTACTGCATGTCTTTGGGATGAAACCGGAGCAAACCCACACGACCACAGGAAGGACATGCAGACTCTGCACAGAAGGCACCCCAGCCAAGAATTGAACCAGAGAACCTCTTGCTGTGAGGCGACAATGCTAACCCCTGCACCACCGTGGCCACCCTTTTCAGTGAACCAGAGTAATATTTAAAAATTGCTCCTGATCCCACCACCACAGTTATTTTTGGCTTTGTCCAGAATTCAAGACCAAATAACTTGAGAGGTACGGTGCAATCCCAAAGCATTCAGATCAAAATTATTTGTATTGGTGTTATTACAGCAAAGCACAAATAGAGCATACGTGTTTCATGTTGCTGTATTTTCTTGGTGCAGTGTTTATCTTTCTTAGTGATGTTTTCCATGGTGGGGATGGAAAACTAACATCATATGTTTGTTTATGGTTGCCACTCTATTTCTGTTGTTCCACTATTTACTTGTACTCTTCAATATTTTAATGCATCAGAAACATTAAGTAATTATTACATTGCAATGGACCTGCAATAGTAAAGTAGTCTTGCAGGTCTCCTAGGATCCTCTTCATGTCCCCTTATATGAGCCCAGCTACAAATAAAACTCATTTTTTTACTGCTGTGTAAATAGACAGTAGAGGGAATAATGTGTAATGGGTATTTTGTACAGCTTCTGGAACCAATTTTCATTTTCACTTTTTTGTTTGAATTGCTCTGATTTGTGTTCTCAGAGCAGCTCTTCCCACTTAACAGTAGTTGTAAATAATTAGCAAAATAAACTAGCAGAACTGCATGTTTTGATGTTTCCAGTTTGTAGTCCAAATGCTAGCAGACCTATTCCCACATTCTTCCTGATGAATCAAAAAAGAAGTTATGTACTCACCATAACGTTCCATGTTTGTTGTCCATCTCACTGTTCATTCTTACAATGATGGTTTCAGAGCTGATCCTCAGCTCTGACTCGGCCGAATACTTAGCTGAAGATCTCAAACTTGGCTCTATGGAAAGATGGTATCCCACAATGCAGTGGTGCAATTCCCCAGATCTTGTTTGTTGCTAATACTGAGCAATATGTACACTATATACATATTTATACACATATACATATAGACAATATGTAAGTCCATACCAAACATACTGGAAGGAGAAACAAGCTGAGACAAAGAGTCCCTCAGGTACAGAAATCTACCAGGTCCACAAAAAGTCTTTGGCAGGAGGAAGGAGGGAGGGTTAGTAAGAATGAACGGCAAGATGGACAACAAATATGGAACATTATGGTGAGTACATAACTTCTTTATGTTATATTGTCCTATCTCGCCTTCATTCTTACAATGATGGGACAGCATCCCTAGCACCTTTATCTTGGGTGGCTCACGGGAGTATACCTTTCAGCACCATGGAACCAAAGGATGCTCTGTCCCTGGAGGCCAAATCTACTTTGTAATGAGTAATAAAAGTGTGTGGAGTAGACCATGTAGCTGCTGCACAAATATTATCTTTAGGAAAGCAGATGACATAGCTAATGCTCTAGTGGAATGAGCCTTTACTTTGAAAGGAATATCCTTGTTATTAGATTTGTAGATAAAGATAATACAATTTGAAAGCCAGTTAGAAAGAGTGGTTTTTGAAACTGATGATCCTCTCTTTGCATCAGAAAAGGATACAAATAATTGGTCAGATTTTCTAAAGTCTTTGGTTCTGTGTTAATAGATTCTGAGTTGTCTGTGCATGTCCGTTTGGTGTAATTTATACTCTGCCTTGTTGCTATGTTGAGGAAAACATACTGGGAGTACTATGGATTGGTTTATATTGTTTGGAGAAGCAACTTTTGGTAAAAAGGAAGGGTTAGTTCGTAAGGATACCCTGTCCTTATGAAAAATCAAATATGGTGGTTTAACAGATAGGGCTTGCAGTTCTGACACCCTTCTAGTGGAAGTTCTAGCCACTAGAAATAAGGTCTTTCATGAAAGGAACTTAAGTTCTGAAGATCACAAAGGCTCAAAGGGAGGTAAAGTGAGATGGGACAAAATGAAATTTAGATCCCAGGGAGCGAGGGGTTCCTTAAAGGGTGGTCTTAGTAAGGAAGCAACTTTAAGAAGGCTTTACACAACCTGTGTGACATTAAGATTGAAGAAATATCACCAATATGAAAATCTGAAATTGCAGCAAGTTGAACGTTGATGGTAGCTACAGCTGAGCCTTGTTGGAACAGTTCCACCAAAAATTCCAAAATGGAGTGAATAGGTGCAGAGAAAGGGTCAATGTTCTTATCTTGAGCCCACAGGGAAAACCTCTCCCATTTGCTAGAATAAAGCTTTCTAGTAGAAGCTTTATGGGAGGACATTTAAATATGTTTTGCAGTAGAAGTGAAATTGTGAAGCCTAACTAAATTGGGAAGTGGAGTAGCTAAGCTGTCAGTTTTAGGGTGTGGAGAGATGGATGAAGCTCCCCTGACATATGAGTCAGCAGATCTGGTACTGGGTCCAGGATCCAAGGCTTCTCCTGAAGGCGGGGCTACAGGAAGGGGAACCAAACTTGATGAGGCCAGTAAGGGGTAATGAGAATTGTTCTGCTTCCAAGCTTTGAGCTTTCTGGATTAATCTGGGTATGAGAGGAACAGTTGGAAAGGCATATAGAAGTCCCGAGGGACAGTCGTGAGCCAGAGAGTCTCTTGGTGTCTCCCCCGGAGGGGGAACTAGGGTAAAGTAGCTGCTGCACTTGATATTCATGGGAGTGGCAAAGAGGTCACAGCAAGGCTGTCCCCATGTTTGGAAAATCATTTGTTTGAGAGGCCACTCATGAGGCATTAGAATTGCTCTGCTCTCATCTCTAGAACATTTAAATGTAAGTGAGCCTAGTGATCTTGCCATGTATCTTGGTCTGTTCTTCCCAGATAGTGCCCCCCCATCTGGAAAGCATCCCTGGTCACTGTAGCTACTGGTTGAAGTGAAACAAAGGGTCTGCCTATTGTTACATGGGTGGAATGCATCCACCATCTCAAGTTGTTCTTGCAAGATTCCGTTATCCTGATCAGATAAGACATTGGAAGTTCTTGAAGAGACCATTGGGAGAATAATAGCCACTGAAGTATCCTCATGTGTAAAGCCAGGGCAGCGCAGTGGTGCAGCGGTTAACATTGACGCCTCACAGCAAGAGGTTCTCCGGTTTGATTCTCGGCTGGGGTGCCTTCTGTGTGGAGTTTGCATGTTCTCCCTACGTTTGTGTGGGTTTCCTCCCAGTACTGCCATTTCCTCCCACATTCTAAAGACATAAATCTGGAGCATTTCTCCCCAGGCCTCTGCTGAAAACAGACTCTGTGGAACCTAGTCAGACTTTCCTGGTCAACAAATGTTAAGTAAATAAATGTGCATTCTGGCAAGAGGGACTAGAGTAATTGTGGAGGCCATTGTTTCTAGTAAGCAAAAAACTACTTTTACTTTCACTTTCTCCATGGAAAGAATGTGAAGAATTTGATGTCTGAGAGCAATGACCCTTTCTGCTGGAAGACGTGCTATCATCAATGAAGTGTCTAGATCTGCGCCTATGAATGTAATATGTTGAGAGGGCAACAAGGCAGATTTTTGCAAATTTACTGTAATGCCCAAATGATTGCAGATGTCCAGTGTTAGATCCCTGGCTTGTAGGAGTAGATGCTTGGTGGTGGCAGACAAGAGCCAGTCATCTAGATAGGGAAACACACGGAATCCTAGACGTCTCAAGTGAGCCGTGACTATCGCCATACATTTGGTGAACACTCTGGGGGCTGTAGTGAGACCAAAGGGCAGAGCTCTAAAGTGACAGCGGCTGGCTCCCAGCCAGAAGTGTAAGAACCTTCTTGATGTCCTTTCCATTTTTATATGGTAGTAAGTATCCTGAAGGTCTATCGAGCACATCCAATTGTCTTTCCCTAAAAAGGGAAGTATAGACGACTGCAGTGTCACCATTCAGAACTTTGACTTTTTGACAGATTTGTTTAATTGCTTAGGTCCAATATGGGCCTCCAGTCCCCTGTTCTTTTTGGCACTAAAAAGAATCTTGGGTAAGTTCTGAATCCTATTTGGTCTGCGAGGACTTCTTGGATTACTTTTTTTGAAGAAACTTTTGAACCTCTATAGTTGCTTGTTCCCTCAAAGTGAGTGGAACATCCGGGAGTGTTCTGGTGTTTGGGACAGGTAAGCAAAAGGGAATGATGTATCCTCTGGATATTATGTTTAGTACCCATTTGTCATTGGTGATATTTCACCAGGCTTCTGGGTAAATTGATAAATGTCCCCCGACTGCCTCCAGAGTAGATCAGTCGGGCCTCCTTTCAGGAGTGCTGATAAGGTCATCCGCAAAAGGAATCATGGTCACCTTGGTTCTGCGGACCCCCTCTGCCTCTGGGGTGGCATCTACCATTATTACCTCCCCCTGTGCCCCTGGGGAAGATATCAGCCCAAGCATCCTGGAAAAATTTCTGGGATTTTTTAAACCACACCTTCCCACCCTTCTGACCTTTGGGATAAGGCTTTGAAGGGACAGAAAAATGTACTCCAATGGCAGAGAAAGTTTCTCCTTCCTGCTCGCATCAGGTTAGAGTATCTTTTACTTTAGGTCCAAAGAGTGAGGAACCATCAAAGGGGATAGTAATAAAGTTAGAGTTTGAAGGGCTCAGCGAAATTACACAAGGGCATCCAGGAGTGTCTCCTAAGGGGAAACTCCGGAACCTGCTGCCCTGCTCGCTCCATCTGCTGTGTAAGATATAAGCCTCATGGAGGAGTTGACAATAGAATTTAAGGTGGACAACTGGGAGGAGACCTTCTCATTCATCTGCTCAGTCAGTGAGCCTTGGGGAGTATCTCCTAACTCTTTCAGGAGATCTCTTTGTAGCCTCGTAAAATGGGATAAGTAATTCAGCGATCATAAAGAAAAAGTTGTTGAAGAAAAGATATGCTTCCCGTATCTGTCCATCATTCCTGAATCTTTATTTGGAGGATGAACAGATGAGGAAGTCTCTGCAAGTTCCTTTTTGGTGGCTGCTGCCACCACCACAGCATCTACAGGTACTCCCTTTGTTAAGACATTTTTTACCCACAGGAGCTGACAAAAAAATTGTTTGGT
This sequence comes from Protopterus annectens, assembly GCF_019279795.1. NCBI lineage: Eukaryota > Metazoa > Chordata > Ceratodontiformes > Protopteridae > Protopterus > Protopterus annectens. The sequence goes on along the minus strand of NC_056743.1, from coordinate 1,855,263,022 downwards.
CTCCAAGGGACCGGTTCGAAAGTGTCAGGTGACTCCCATGCCTTTTTGTCTAACCAGATCCATTAGTTCATAAAAGGCGGGGACACCCAGGAGGCTTAAGGCTGAGACCCAAAAGCCTTCAGGTACACTGACTCCTCATCAAAAGGGGTAGTGGTCTGCCAGCTGCCTCTTTGCTTAAGGATCTCCAGAATATATGCGAATGAGATATCATCAGAGGATGAGTTTGGGGACCCTTCCGACTCATCAAGGTCAGTGTCTGAAGTAATGTACTCATCTGGAGAGTCAACATGCTTCCTTTTGCATCTTCTCTTCCAAGGTGGCTCCACAGAAGGATATTCTGGGGAGGCCTCAGATGAGAAGGGTTCACCCAAAGAGGGATTCTGAGACATTGGGTCTCTTCTGTCTTGAGAAATGGGTGGTGCTGAAACAGTAGCCAGTGCCTTGTGGGGAAGAGTACTGGTAACCCTCTGTGGTGCTGAATGGGAAGACAACACACTCCTCATCAGCTCAAAGGTGGATCCCACAAGCTCTGAAGGCCCCCCTGGCACCGAGGAGACAGAGGGAGGCAACGGAGCCAACAAGATCAGACCTGAGGCTGATGTAGGAGCTGAGCTAACCTGAGCCAATGCTCCAAGGGGTAAACTCAGCACAGAAGGAGATCGTGGCCAAGAATCCCCCTTGGGGCCAACCAGGGAATCCCAGCTCCCAGACTCACCAGATGATACCGAGAGAGTTGGAGCAGAAGTCGGCTCCATGGAGACTAAAGGGAGTTCCAGAACCGACAAATCCACAGAAGGTGGCACTGAGCACTCCAGCTCTGATGGACCAGCTTGGCTTGGAGGTGGAACAATAGTGAGTACAGTAGGCTCCAAAACCAACTGGGTTGGAGCCGAGAACAATTTAGTCAGTGCCGGCGACTTAAGGAGTCTACGTACTACCCGTTCCATGTCCTCATCAGATAAACTTCTTGTAGACCTGGAAGACAATGAAGGAGATCGAGACCTATGGAGGATTGGCGATCTCAAAGTCAGAGAAACTGGTGAAATTTCAATGGACTGACTCAGAGTAGATGTATCTTGTGGCTCTGAAGGCTTTGGAGCTGAATAACCAGGCCTGTCAACTATAATAACTTCTGACAGCTCCGAGGGCTGTGGAGCTGAGGAAGAAGTGGCCTTAGACATTTTAGGTCATTTGATTGGAGGCTCCAAATGAGCTGATGGAGCTGGAGTTTGTCTCTTATGTGATTTCACCTTTTTTGATGAAGGAAATGAAGAAGAAGATGAAGAGCTAAGATGGCCTCTTCAAAGGAAGGCTTTAAAAGGCCTTTTAGAATCAACTTGTTTCTTCTTTCCTGAAGTACTCTGGCACTAAACAATTGACAGAAGGTGCAGTCCTCTTGGAGATGGATAGCACCAAGACAATAGACACAAACAACATGTCCATCAGTGATGGACATCTTTTGTGAGCATTTTTAACATTTTTTGAAGCCCGAAGGCTTATGATCTCTTTCTTTTTTCTCTTTAGACATTTTCAAACAAACAAGGGAAACCCAGTGGCTATATCAAACAACAATTATTTTAAGACTAATGTGCTGTCAGTATAAAGGAGGAACTATCAAAGGAGGAAAATAGAACTTCTAACTCAAATGGTTCTGAATTTCACACACACAAATGATAAAACTCTCAAAGCCCTCTAACTAAAACGGGTGTATAGCTCTCTAACTTAAACAAGCTATGAAGACAGAAACATATGACAAGGAACAACCACTACAGGGATACTAAAGGGCCTATAAAGCAAAGGCAAAAGCCATGACTGAGGGAAAAAATTCTCTCTATTAAGTAAAAACAGCAAAGAGATATCCATGAATACTCTCTATTAACAACAGAACTATATAAAATCAAAAATATTCAATTTTATCAAGAAATATAGAAAAAAGTTTCACAACTTAGCCACGGCCAAGATGAGCACATCCAACCTCGTAAAGGGGCGAATGAGATCTGGGGAATTGCACCACTGCATTGTGGGATATCTTCTTGCCATGAGCCAAGTTTAAGATCTTCAGCTAAGTATTTGGCCGAGTTGGAGCCAAGGACCGGCTTCGAACCCATCATTGTAAGAATGAAGGCGAGATAGGACAACATAACATCTATATTTACACTCCAAGAACTGTTAACTGATTACTCTTGCTTCTACTTCAAGTAACTTTTAATAGACATTTAAACTACTTTTGCTCTTCACCAATGTCTACAATGGCAATATGTGTGTTTTATCTTGAATGCGGATAAAATGTGCTGTATTTCTTTAAAAGCATTTTCTTGCAATTCACCACAGGACAACATGTGTGACTTTCTTTACTTGAACTTTGATTAAGATACTTTTTTTCTCTTTCTAGTGAGGCACACGTATTTTTGCATTACATTTTTCCACCTCTGATGTACTTATTGGTAGCTAAACCCTAGAGTTATTATAATGCTGTAGTGCACCATACTTCTCCAAACCATAATCCTTGAACATAACAAATAAGTATTTTTTTTTTTTTGCTGTGTTGTGAACACTGACTGGATTTATAGGATTATGGCCTTTTTTGGGCAATGCCAAATTGACAAACCTACTGATATAGCAACATCAACTCTAATGAACCCCAAGGTGTTGCTGCATAATGCCAGTAGCCTAAATAAAAAACTATACTCCCTCCAAGCCCTCCTCACACTCAAGTATATAGACTTCTGAGCAGTTACTGAGATCTGGTTTAAAGCAACAGAAATTACCAGGACAGTGCAAGGTTTCAGTGCCTTCCACACTTTTAGACTGCTAGGTGCATAGACAATGGCTAAAGGTGGAGGTGTCTCAATACCCATCAGTAACAAGCATACTTCTAAGGTGGTCAAACAGAATGACTTGCTGGAGTTCCTACACATGAAGATCACCATAGAAACAATCCTGTACCATATACTAGCCAGCTACAGGTCACTCTCTATGTCTCAACAAACTCATAATGCATATTTGGACCTACTGGAAACACTTACCATCCAACCTAACACCCTACTTATGGGATACTTTAATTACCTCTTTATAGACTAGGAATCCTACACTGCCTCTCTACAGAGACTCCTGGACTTTGTAAATACAAACACCCTGACCAAATTGGGAATACACACACTAGAATCTCCAACATACTGGACCTCATGTTCAAACATATGGGAGAATGCTGCAACCTCCAGTGTCTCGTGCTCCCTGGTAAAGTCAAAACATAAAACTGCCTCCTTTGAATCAAAATCAACTCTGTAATCTCATTAAAACCAATAACAGATAGGAACTATTCTGAGGCAAATTACCTTTTATTATGTAATGATTTGTCAAAATTCATTGTCTCTCCAAAACCTGAGAACACACCAGCCTATGCTCCTCAGAATCTCTGCAGAGCCATGTAAATGGCTGCATAGAGGCTACTGTACATACCAGAAGTAAGCCCAGAACTGGACCCAAAAACAAACTGCCCTTTTAATATTCAAATTAAATAGGATATACAGCAAAAGAAAAATACTATGGCAAAATCAGGAAGGATCATTTCCATAAAGAAAAAAGCTCTGTTATCAAACTAAATAAGAAACTAAGAAGGCTAATCAGGTTAAGCAAAGTTAGTTTTGAGGGTAAGATAGCCTCCCAGGTGAAAGGTAACTGTAAAGCCTTCTTCAGCTACTGTATGTCAGAAGCATCAAGGGTGGCACACAGTAATGTGGTGAATTGGTGGTTAATGGTGCCATATTCACCTAGCCTGGCAATATAGCAAACTTGTCAGTGGACAGTTTCATATGCAATTTTACCACCGCCCTGTCCCCACTTGCAACCATCCCCCAAGAGATACCTTAAACATAACCCTTTCAACTCTAACAAGGGGACATGAACTGGCTTCACTTGCTTAAGCCAAAAATACAGCTTCAATGGGCCCTGATAACATCCCAGGATGCGTTCTGAACAGTCTAAACTACAACTTATCAGGACCCCTGGAGTCATTATTTAACTATAGTCTTAAAACAGGCTTTGTGCTCTGAGAATGGAGGACTGTGACAGTCATCCCCCTTTGTGAGAGAAGACCTTAAGCATATATTGGAACTACTGACCCATTAGTCTGATTAGTCTTATTAGCAAAGCCATGGAAAGAATTACCATGTGAATTATCAGCAAGGACATGGGAGACGTCCAGACACTGGATACATCTCAGTTTGGCTTTGTTTAAGGAAGGCCATGCTTACTGAACCAGTGAACTTCTTTGTAAATGTCACTAAGGCAATGGATAAGGGAAAAATAGTGCATACCGACTACCTAGATCTGACAAAGGCATTTTATATAATACCCTACTCGGCCATTGTCAACAAACTTTTGAACTAGGCATAAACCCCTTTATAACAAGCTGGACAGCTAACTGGCTCATTGATAGGACCCAGGAGATTAGGATCAGTGAGGCCACTTCCACAAAGAGCCTGGTTACCAGAGGAGGCCCCAGGTGCTCTGTGTTAGGCCCACTCCTCTTTGGCATCTACTTATCTGATGTTAAAGCTAATGTCAAAGGCCTCTGACTAACCAAGCTCACAGATGATTGCAAACTGGGAGTAGTGATTGAATCCCCCAATAGGAAAATACCCTTCGGGATTGTCTAACACAGAAAAATGTTTGGTACGAAAGCCATGGATTAAAACTTAATACCAAAAAATACATTATAGTATCTTTAGGTAGGTCAGCCACCCTGGGTAACTATGTCATCAACAAAACACCACTAAAAGTTGATTCTTTAGTCAGAGATCTTGAAACTCATGTAGATAGTAACCTAGACTTTTACCAACAGGTATCTAAGCTTGTAACAAAATCCTTTGGTATTGAACTGACCGACACAAGCAACAACTGGTGTGTCCACAAAGGTTACTTTTAGAAAGACTACAAGGAGCAAACACAATTTTTTGTTGTTGTTGTGTCGTTCGGCTTTTCCCGGTTAGGGGTTGCCACAGTGGAACTCCGGTCCACTAATGACTGGCAGTTGATTTTTACATGCCGAGTTGCCAGCCCTGATGCACAACCTTCAACGAAGGTACACCCCATTCACGCATGTCTCCACGCAGAAGCTACTCTAGCTGAGAGTCGAACCGGAGGACAGCATCTTACTGTGCGGCGACAACGCTACCGCAGCACCACCACCGCGGATTAAGGAACAAACACAATATCCTGTGTTAATCATCTCACAGCCCTATTTCTTTACTCACTACCATAGAGAGACTTGATCTTAGCCTGACATACAAGGCATTCCTGGATGCTATTTTCACAAACCTTTGCACATCTGCAAAACAAACAGCATCAGAACTACTAGATTAAAAGGCCTAAAATTTCCTTGTGACATAAATAGGACATTTGTGAGACTCAGATATGTTTCTCAGTGAATTCCCATTCTCTATAACAGGCTTCCCATCCCTGTGAACCAGAGTTACTCTGTAGACTTATTTAAGCGCAACTTAGACCAATGGATGGATAATCAGGAAATTCACCCCTGGCCTGATACCTATGTTTCTGATGGACAGAGGCAGTTAGTAAATCAGCCCCTGTATAAAACAAAGTTGTGGGTCACATTTGCATTGTATGGGTAGAGCAGTGGTCATTTGCCTAGTATAGACTGTGAACCTTTTAACTATTTTTTCATAGGGAAATCGTCTTTCATTTTTAACAATGTCTTAGAGGTGACTTGTTACCCTGTATCATGTATTCTGTACTTTACTGGTATGTTGTTTTGGTGGTGTTTTTTTTTTTTTTTTTTTTTTTTGTATATCCTATGTACTCCACCAACTAGCTAATGTGCCCCTGTAAAAAAAATCTGGAGCAGTCATTGTCCATAACAAGTCTCAGATAAAGCTGATGGAGGCAATTGACAATTTATGAGTGTTTGGCATGCAGAGAAAAAGATGGGGGAGGAGAAACAGAATTCTAGCAGAGATGAGAAAAGTATGATAGAAGATTGAGTAGAACCTTGGTGGATGAAGGAACAATGTAGGAGATGGAGGAAGTCAGTATTTTAGAGATGTAATGTCTGCTCATATGTTAGTGGTAATGGTGTGAAAAGGTATGGGTTAGAGACTGAACAGGTAGAGGTAAATACTGGAAAATAGATAAAGTATTTTAATTTGGACGGCGCAGCTGTGCAGCAGTAGCATTGTTGTCTCACAGCAAGAGGTTCTCCGGTTCAATTCTCAGCCAGGATGCCTTTTGTGCGGAGTCTGCATGTCCTCCCTGCATTCGTGTGGGTTTCCTCCAGGTGCTCTGATTTCTCCCACGTTACAAAGACATGCATCTGGAGCATTTTCCCTGGGCTTCCTCTGAAAATTGGCTTCATTCTAAGTCTGACTTTCCTGGTTAACAAATGATAAATAAATAAATAAGTGAAATACCTGAGGGAGTAGTGAAAAGCACTAATGAGAAAAATTTGGATGAAACAGGTAAGGGGAGATGGCAGCATGAAGGCAGAAGATAATGGGTTATAGATAGTATAAAATAAGTCAAGGAAGAAGAGGTGAAGTATTGGAAGATTATGTGAGGAGGACAGGTGCTATTGGCTAAAAGGAATGGAGGAAAGTGTAGATCTAGGCATTTAAAGCCACCAAGTGAAAAACTTAGAATAAGAAATGAAGGAAAATGGAGACACAATTGGAAAAAAAAAGAGTGAAGTAATTGTATAAGAAAAAAGTGAAAGCCAAATTATTAGTATGGAAGTTAAACATTTAGAAAAAAAATACTGCCATGGACTGTGAGCAAGAAAGCAAGCAATGGAAGCAGAGTGACCACAGATAAAGAAGTAAGAGAAATATTTAGAGGTTTCTACAGACAATTATATAGGAATGTGATAGTTGAGGAATCATTATTAGATCATCATAGTACTTACAAGGCAACCAAGGCATGAGGGCATAAATGCCTTGCAAATATCCACACTTAGGCCATGCCTCTCTTTTTAAGAATGGCCAGGCCAGTCCTGTGAGCAGTGAATTTGTGAATACCCACCCAGTTGTCCAGTTCCTTTTTAAAGTAGCCAGACATTGTGCTTAATTTGGAGAGGGGATTTATTCCATCGAAGGGGTATGTGTTGTGTGACAAATCTAACCCACTTTTTAGCCTTATTCATTTGATGAAGTAGATTTATGTTTCTGACACACGTGGAAGCAGTACTGTTAGATTTATTGGGCTATAAGAGATCTTGGACTACTGAGTCACTTAGAGCCCTATAAGCATGTCACAAATCACCCCTAAGGAGTCTATATTAAACTGAGTGTAGGGGAAACACCACCAGTCTTTCCTGATATTCAAAGTCTTTTAAGACCCTGTTCATTTTAGTTACAAACCTGTGGGTATCTGTTATTCCTTCTTATTCTAAGTAAGGCACATCCAAAAGGTGGAATTATAATCAATGTTGGGTCTAATTAGTGCAGAGTACAAAGAGCTGAAGACTTCTTTAGATCCAGCAGATACACCTTTAGCTATAAACTGTGCAAGGTAAAAGGATTTCCTAACTAATATTGCATCATGATAGTTAAATGTGAGGGAGACGTTTACCCATGTACCTAGGTCTTTCACAACATTTTCATTTTGAGGTGGTGTGTTATCTATATTGTAAGTAGGAGCTAGGGGTGCTTACTAAATGCAACAATGATGTACTTTTTGTGTTGTGTTTGAGCCCATTTTTAGTACAGCAGCTAAAACAAGTACAAACCTCTGGTGAAATGCATGTGTGTCAGAGGAGGACATGATGATGACTCCTACCTTACAATCATCAATACATTTTGTTAACCAGAGATCCTCATTTGAAACCTGGAGATCAGAAAAGTAGATACCAAACAGCAGAGGTTGCAGAACTGATTGCTGTAGAACTCCTCTGTTCTCCTTCCGTTTTCATAGGAAGCACCCCCCCTCCACCCATTCTCACATGCGAGTCCTATCTCTAAGGGATATGGCTGTCCATATAACCACATATGCGTCGATTTGGAGTTCATTCAATTTGTTTATTACATGTGCCTGTTGTATGGCATTAAATGCTTTTTTAGGTCAAGGTATGCTGAGTGGACAACTTGTCCATAATTAACAGCCTGGGCAGTCCTCTGCAAGAAGTTTACAAGCCTTATTTGATATGATCTACCCTTGACAAAGGGAAATGTATTTGAAGAGTGGAGAGGTCCATTTTTATATTTTGTTAAGAGGAGAAGGGGAAATAATTCTGCAAATCACTATTTTGAAAGGAGGAAAAGTGGAAGAGCTGGATGGATTTCCAGGTTTCTTTTTTTATATATAAATTGGTGGCATTAGAAGATGAGGTGGAAGTTATTTAATGATTTAGTAAGTGAAGGTAATGCACCTCTATACATGGGGATGTGGCGATGGCACTCCTATTTAAAGGGAAAGAGGAAAAGGATGACCCTGATATTTATAGGCCTAATAACCCTAAGTAGTGCAAATGTTAAGTTATAGTGAGAATTTTAGTAGATGAGTTGTAAAAGATCTAATTGAAGATTATTTGAGATTCTCAAGTAGAATTTGTAAGAGATGGAACATCAACAGACCTTCCTCAATCCTGTGACTCAAAGAGCACAGATAAGTAGGTACATCTGCATGCCTACAGCAGCAAAAATAACAATTACCTCTTATGCCCATGTAAATGTGATCTGTCCCTCAGCTCATTATAGTTGAGGATCTTCATCACATCTGTTGTTCTGCAGAAACTTAAACATATGGTAAAGGTGAAGGGATGACTAGATCCATCCCATAAAAGAGTACGGTACATAGAAACATGTTAGTAGAACCTAACACTGAACCACCCCTAACCATGTGATAACAGTGTAACCCCATAAGTGGGCATGTCATCAACAAAAGAGCATTCATTCATTATATGGCATGCAAGTGATCTGTGATCTGTACAGCCAGGAAGGAAGACAACATTATGACTCACTCCTGGATATGGCTGCAACCTGGTAGTGCTGCATATTTACAGTCATATGGACCAAAGTTATTGATCAGAAGAGTTACATTTTGTCTATACTGCTGAAGTAGAGCTACTTATTAGTATGCATTATTTAAATGGGAAAGTGGACTGATGCACTGTTAGGTGATATGTTAAGGTAAGATTTAATTATATGGAATGAACATAAAAAGTGAAACTGCAAGCAATATCTACAAGGGATAGATATTGATAACTATATAAACAGAAACGAAAGAAGAGAGGAAAAAGTGCAGAAAAAGAAAACAGGTTTAAAAGGAAGAATTGTTAGAACAGATATTATAGGTGGCATGTTAGTCAGAATGTATTAGATGATTGTGGCTGTACTCCTTAAGTAGTAATTAAGTGCATAAACAATTTCAAGTACCAGAGTGCACTCTGGCAGAGTTTATCATGCACTGGCCAGATACACTTCTGATCTAAATATGCACAGATCACATTTAAAAGAGTTTGCACTATGCTTATGAATATGGCGCATTAAAAAAAGGCCCTTTGCATTTTATAAGAAATGTTAGTAAATTGCAGGTTAACATGTAATTGAAAGAAAACAATGGTACGAAGAAAAGGAAAAGGTAGAGCCTTACGTAGCTTCAGACAAATACTGATAGTGGGGGAGGATGTAAATTATACCTTATGTATACACCCAGCAACCTTTTGTTAAAAAAGGCCTCCAATAAATTAAGGGGGCCCATATATGTGCTGTAGATGTATATAAATGTAAGCAGGTATATATACATATATGCAGCTCCTTATCAAAAGTGTGAAACCCTATTTTCTGAGCTCTGACACATAAAAATAGTGAACTATTATTCTGGCTATCCAGCTAAGATCAGCAAACCATGGAACTTACTGATACACCTTTTTAAAGCATTTTGACATGAAGGCTTCATCTTTAGTGGTCCAGGAATGAGGAGGGCTGCACCCCTACACCCACACTCTTGAAACTTATGTATAGTAGGACTGCTGAACCTGTGTATAGGGAATTTTCTGAGATACCTCAATACTGGAATTAGAATGTTTCCCTTAATTGCACTTAACTTTCAATAGTTCTAACAATCAAAATTAAAACTGGAATTCACACCACACACACACACACACACACACACACGCACACACACACACACACACACACACACACACACACACACACACACACACACACACACACACACACACACACACACACACACACACACACACACACACACACACACACACACATGCGCGCGCGTGCGTGCACACACACACACACACACACACACACACACACACACACACACACACACACACACACACACACACATTTAAGTTCATAGATAGATAGATAGATAGATTTTGCAGGTGGGCCACTTCCAGCAAGGCCTAATAGTGTTTAGATATACATATAAATACAATGAAACGTAATAAGCAAAGCATTTGTGGAGAAGTACTCATAAGACAACTGAACTGGATGACTCATGTCCAGCCGAATATTAACATATTATTCCACGATTGATTGTTATGAACATTATCTCATCTTTGTTTTTCTATTTTAATATCACCTAGGTGTAGAGTAAGGCACAAAAACTCCAATCCGTTTCAATTTTTATTTCATTTCCATTTTCCTTATTATAGATCAAGAGGTCTCACCATCATTTTTTTTAAATCACTTTGTTGAACTGGGCTGTACAACATACTTTCTGTATTTTTTGCTCTTAGCCACCATTCTTGTTTTTATGTGTTGTACCTGTATTAAACCAAATTTCTACAAGGTATAGTTAAGAAGATTAGCGAACCATTTCCAGTCATTCAGTTTATGGGAAATTTAACTAAATTAAAATGGGGTGAGTTATACTGTAACAATGTATAAGTAATATAGCCCATGCTCTCATTATTGGGGGTGAGTTGTACTGCAATGATGTATAAGTAATGTAGCCAGTGCTCTCATTATTGGGGGTGAGTTGTACTGCAATGATGTATAAGTAATGTAGCCAGTGCTCTCATTATTGGGGGTGAGTTGTACTGCAATGATGTATAAGTAATGTAGCCAGTGCTCTCATTATTGGGGGCGAGTTGTAGTGTAACAATGTATAAGTAATGTAGCCAGTGCTCTCATTATTGGGGGTGAGTTGTACTGTAACAATGTATAAGTAATGTAGCTAGTGCTCTCATTATTGGGAGGGAGTGGGGGAGGAGTACTGTAACAATGTATAAGTAATGTAGCCAGTGTTCTCATTATTGGAGGTGACTTGCACTGCAACACTGTAAAAGTAATGTAGCCAGTGCTCTCATTTTTGGGGGTGAGTTGTACTGCAACAATGTATAAGTGATGTAGACAGTGCTCTCATTATTAGGGGTGAGTGAGTGAGTGAGTGAGTTGTACTGTAACAATGTATAAGTAATGTAACCAGTGCTCTCATACCTGGGGGTGAGTTGTAGTGTAACAATGAATAAGTAATGTAACCAGTGTTCTCATTATGGGGGGTGAGTTGTACTGTAACAATGTATAAGTAATGTAGCCAGTGCTCTCATTATTGGGAGTGAGTTGGACTGTAACAATGTATAAGTAATGTAGACCATGCTCTTATTATTGGGGTTGAGTTGTACTGCAACAATGTATAAGTAATGTAGACAGTGCTCTCATTATTGGGGGTGAGTTGTACTGTAACAATGTATAAGTAATGTAGCCAGTGCTCTAATTATTGGATCTGAGTTGTACTGTAACAATGTATAAGTAATGTAGCTAGTGCTCTCATTATTGGGGGTGAGTTGTACTGTAACAATGTATAAATAATGTAGCCAGTGCTCTCATTATTGGGGGTTAGTGGGAGAGTTGTTCGTTAACAATGTATAAATAATGTAGCCAGTGCTCTCATTATTGGGGGTGAGTTGTACTGTAACAATGTATAAGTAATATAGCCAGTGCTCTCATTATTGGGGGTGAGTTGTACTGTAACAATGTATAAGTAATGTAGCCAGTGCTCTCATTATTGGGGTGAGTTGTACTGTAACAATATATAAGTAATGTAGCCAGTGCTCCCATTATTGGGGTGAGTTGTACTGTAACAATGTATAAGTAATGTAGCCAGTGCTCTCATTATTGGGGGTGAGTTGTACTGTAACAATGTATAAGTAATGTAGCCCGTTCTTTTATTATTGGGGGTGAGTTGTACTGCAACAATGTATAAGTAATGTACCCAGTGCTCTCATTATTGGGGTGAGTTGTACTGTAACAATATTTAAGTAATGTAGCCCATCCTCTTATTATTGGGAGTGAGTTGTACTGTAACAATGTATAGGTAATGTAGCTCATGCTCGCATTATTGGGGTGGAGCTGTACTGTAACAATGTATAAGTAATGTAGCTCATGCTCTCATTATTGGGGGTGAGTTGTACTGTAACAAAGTATAAGGAATGTAGCTCATGCTCTCATTATTGGGGGTGAGTTGGACTGTAACAATGTATAAGTAATGTAGCCAGTGCTCTCATTATTGGGGGTGAGTAGTACTGTAACAATGTATAAGTAATGTAGCCTGTGCTCTCATTATTGGGGGTGAGTTGTACTGTAACAATATATAAGTAATGTAGCCAGTGCTCTTATTATTGAGGGTGAGTTATTCTGTAACAATGTATATGTAAGGTAGCCAGTGCTCTCATTATTGGGGGTGAGATGTACTATAACAATTAATAAGTAATGTAGTCAGTGCTCTCATTATTGGGGGTGAGTTGTACTGCAACAATGTATAAGTAATGTAGCCAGTGCTCTCATTATTGGGGGTGTTTGTGGGAGTTGTACTGTAACAATGTATAAGTAATGTAGCCAGTGCTCTCATTATCGGGGGTGAGTTGTACGGTAACAATGTATAAGTAATATAGCCAGTGCTCTCATTATTGGGGGCGAGTTGTACTGTAGCAATATATAAGTAATGTTGCCCATGCTCTTATTATTGGGATTGAGTTGTAGTGCAACAATGTGTAAGTAATGTAGCCAGTGCTCTCATTATTGGGGGTGAGTTGTACTGTAACAATGTATAAGTAATGTAGCCAGTGCTCTCGTTATTGGGGTGAGCTGTGCTGCAACAATGTTTATGTAATGTAGACAGTGCTCTCATTATTGGGGGTGAGATGTACTGTAACAATGTATAAGTAATGTAGTCAGTGCTCTCATTATAGGGGTGAGTTGTACTGTAACAATGTATAAGTAATGTAGCCAGTGCTCTCATTATTGGGGTGAGTTGTACTGTAACAATGTATAAGTAATGTAGCCAGTGCTCTCATTATTGGGGTGAGTTGTACTGCAACAATGTATAAGTAATGTAGCCAGTGCTCTCATTATTGGGGTGAGTTGTACTGTAACAATGTATAAGTAATGTAGCCAGTGCTCTCATTATTGGGGTGAGTTGTACTGTAACAATGTATAAGTAATGTAGCCAGTGCTCTCATTATTGGGGTGAGTTGTACTGTAACAATGTATAAGTAATGTAGCCAGTGCTCTCATTATTGGGGGTGAGTTGTACTGTAACAATGTATAAGTAATGTAGCCAGTGCTCTCATTATTGGGGGTGAGTTGTACTGCAACAATGTATAAGTAATGTAGCCAGTGCTCTCATTATTGGGGGTGAGTTGTACTGTAACAATGTATAAGTAATGTAGCCAGTGCTCTCATTATTGGGGTGAGTTGTACTGTAACAATGTATAAGTAATGTAGCCAGTGCTCTCATTATTGGGGTGAGTTGTACTGTAACAATGTATAAGTAATGTAGCCAGTGCTCTCATTATTGGGGGTGATTTGTACCTCAACGATGTATAAGTAATGTAGCCAGTGCTCTCATTATTGGGGTGAGTTGTACTGTAACAATGTATAAGTAATGTAGCCAGTGCTCTCATTATTGGGGTGAGTTGTACTGTAACAATGTATAAGTAATGTAGCCAGTGCTCTCATTATTGGGGTGAGTTGTACTGTAACAATGTATAAGTAATGTAGCCAGTGCTCTCATTATTGGGGGTGAGTTGTACTGTAACAATGTATAAGTAATGTAGCCAGTGCTCTCATTATTGGGGTGAGTTGTACTGTAACAATGTATAAGTAATGTAGCCAGTGCTCTCATTATTGGTGTGAGTTGTACTGCAACAATGTATAAGTAATGTAGCCAGTGCTCTCATTATTGGGGTGAGTTGTACTGTAACAATGTATAAGTAATGTAGCCAGTGCTCTCATTATTGGGGTGAGTTGTACTGTAACAATGTATAAGTAATGTAGCCAGTGCTCTCATTATTGGGGTGATTTGTACTGTAACAATGTATAAGTAATGTAGCCAGTGCTCTCATTATTGGGGTGAGTTGTACTGTAACAATGTATAAGTAATGTAGCCAGTGCTCTCATTATTGGGAGTGAGTTGTACTGTAACAATGTATAAGTAATGTAGCCAGTGCTCTCATTATTGGGGGTGAATTGCACTGTAACAATGTATAAGTAATGTAGCCAGTGCTCTCATTTTCGGGGGGTGAGTTATACTGTAACATTGTATAAGTAATGTAGCCAGTGCTCTCATTATTGGGGGTGAGTTGTACTGTAACAATGTATAAGTAATGTAGCCAGTGCTCTCATTATTGGGGGTGATTTGTACGTCAATGATGTATAAGTAATGTAGCCCGTGCTCTCATTATTTGGGGTGAGTTGTACTGTAACAATTTATAAGTAATGTAGCCAGTGCTCTCATTATTGGGGTGAGTTATAGTGTAACAATGTATAAGTAATGTAGCCCATGCTCTTATTATTGGCGGTGAGTTGTACTGCAACGCTGTATAAGTAATGTAGCCAGTGCTCTCATTATTGGGGGTGAGTTGTACTGTAACAATGTATAAGTAATGTACCTAGTGCTCTCATTATTGGGGGTGAGCTGTTCTGTAACAATGTATATGTAATGTAGACAGTGCTCTCATTATTGGGGGTGAGTTGTACTGTAACAATGTATAAGTAATGTAGCCAGTGCTCTCATTATTGGGGTGAGTTGTACTGTAACAATGTATAAGTAATGTAGCCAGTGCTCTCATTATTGGGGGTGAGTTGTACTGTAACAATGTATAAGTAATGTAGCTAGTGCTCTCATTATTGGGGGTGAGCTGTTCTGTAACAATGTATATGTAATGTAGACAATGCTCTCATTATCGGGGGGTGAGTTATACTGTAACATTGTATAAGTAATGTAGCCAGTGCTCTCATTATTGGGGGTGAGTTGTACTGTAACTAAGTATAAGTAATGTAGCCAGTGCTCTCATTATTGGATGTGAGTTGTACTGCAATGATGTATAAGTAATGTAACCAGTGCTCTCATTATTGGGGGTGAGTTGTACTGTAACAATGTATAAGTAATGTAGCCAGTGCTCTCATTACTGGGTTTGAGTTGTACTGCATCAATGTATAAGTAATGTAGCCATTGCTTTCATTATTGGGGGTGAGTTGTACTGTAACAATGTATAAGAGACATTTTCCTTCTAAAAGGGTAGAGAAAAACAGTGTTCCAGACTGTCCGTGCTCCAAACACCTGCATTTACCCAACTGGATGCCTTTGAAGAATAAAAACAAAGGAGGAAATCCTAACAGCTCCCAAAGAGACATTTTCCTTCTAAAAGGGCAGAGAAAAACTGTGTTCCAGACTGTCCCTGCTCCAAACACCTGCATTTACCCAACTGGATGCCTTTGAAGAATAGGGCAAACAAAGGAGAAAATCCTAACAGCTCTCAAAGAGACATTTTCCTTCTAAAAGGGCTGAGAAAGTATGTATTGACACTGATCCAAATAAACTGTTACTAAACTAATATTAAGACTTTGCAAGGATAAGCAAGCCTCTCAGGCAGGTCTACCAGCAGCCAAACCCTCTCCTCAGCCTCTCACACCTTTCTTACATTTAATCTAAACTGCTTCTTACCCCCCTTCCTCCACTATCTGATTCATCCTTACTTCCCCTTAGACTACCAAATCTAACAGGGGATCTCTCCATTGCTACATAGCGACTGGCCACTAGGAGCCGTCTTAATCATAGCTTTTTCACTGTATTTCCTACCCTATTTCTAAATCCCTACCTTCTTGACCCTGTTCCCAGTTTTTCCTTCATTCCGGTCCCAGTATCCTTAGACTCACTTATACACCATCTCTCCTTTGTACCAAGGCATCCTTAAGAAGTTTCCTCTCCTCTAATATCCTGACCTTCTTTCTACTAGCCTCAGCGTTTGCATCTACAATCTCCCGCTTTCAGACTTACCTGCTGGACTCTGATGCTTCACTGATTGTCTTCCTCCTCAGTCTGCTCTGCTCTCTTGTCTCTACCCACTCTGTTCACCTTTCAGGCTCACTCCGCTCCCCAACCCTGCCCCCAATTCCTACCCACCCCCAGTACTCCTACATTTATACCTGTAGAAGTCACACCCCTACTCTATCCACTCCAATCAGACAAATCTCTTTATGAACTCACCCAACCCCTTTTAAACTTACATCATACATACCAATTAACTAACTTACCTCCTCTTCTATCACA
>NC_056743.1:1855199838-1855245989 GCF_019279795.1 Protopterus annectens | reverse complement strand
GGGGGGTGAGTTTTACTGTAACAATGTATAAGTAATGTAGCCCCGACTCTCATTATTGGGGGTGAGTTGTACTGTAACAATGTATAAGTAATGTAGCTAGTGGTCTTATTATTGGGGGTGAGTTGTACTGTAACAATGTACAAGTAATGTAGCCAGTGCTCTCATTATTGGGGTTGAGTTGTAGTGTAACAATGTATAACTTATGTAGCCCATGCTCTTATTATTGGGAGTGAGTTGTACTGCAACGCTGTATAAGTAATGTAGCCAGTGCTCTCTTTATTGGGGGTGAGATGTACTGTAACAATGTATAAGTAATGTAGTCAGTGCTCTCCTTATTAAGGTTGAGTTTTTCTGTAACAATTTATATGTAATGTAGCCAGTGCTCTCATTATTGGGGGTGAGATGTACTGAAACAATGTATAAGTAATGTAGTCAGTGCTGTCATTATTGGGGGTGAGTTGTACTGTAACAATGTATAAGTAATGTAGCCAGTGCTGTCATTATTGGGGTTGAGTTGTACTGTAACAATGTATAAGTAATGTAGCCAGTGCTCTCATTACTGGGGGTGAAGTTGTACTGTAACAATTTATAAGTAATGTAGCCAGTGCTCTCATTACTGGGGGTGAAGTTGTACTGTAACAATGTATAAGTAATGTAGCCAGTGCGCTCATTTTTGGGGGTGAGTTTTACTGCAACAATGTATAAGTAATGTAGCCCATGCTCTCATTATTGGGGGTGAGTTGTAGTGTAACAATGTTTAACTCATGTAGCCCATGCTCTTATTATTGGGAGTGAGTTGAACTGCAACGCTGTTTAAGTAATGTAGCCAGTGCTCTCATTACTGGGGGTGAGATGTACTGTAACAATGTATAAGTAATGTAGCCAGTGCTCTCATTATTGGGGTTGAGTTTTTCTGTAACAATGTATATGTAATGTAGCCAGTGCTCTCATTATTGCCGGTGAGATGTACTGAACAATGTATAAGTAATGTAGTCAATGCTCTCATTATTGGGGGTGAGTTGTACTGTAACAATGTGTAAGTAATGTAGCCAGTGCTCTCATTATTGGGGGTGAGTTGTACTGTAACAATGTATAAGTAATGTAGCCAGTGCTCTCATTATTGGGGGTGAATTGTACTGTAACAATGTATAAGTAATGTAGCCAGTGCTCTCATTATTGGGGGTGAGTTGTAGTGTAACAATGTATAAATAATGTAGCCAGTGCTCTCATTATTAGGGTTGAGTTGTACTGTAACAATGTATAAGTAATGTAGCCCATGCTCTCATTATTGGGGGTGAGTTGTACTGTAACAATATATAAGTAATGTAGCCAGTCCTCTCATTTTTGAGGGTGAGTTTTACTGCAACAATGTCTAAGTAATGTAGCCACTGCTCTCATTATTATGGGTGAGTTCATAGATTCATAGGTCCATACTAGGCTATCTGCCCTAGGGCATTTATAAGCCTAGCCAGAGTGTGTTTGGCTTTCGCCACCCATTTTAAATTTATTTTGCTATGCCCTTTTTCGAGGTTAGTGTACTGTGCCTCTCTCTAACAGTGACACAGAAGTGATACCCGGGGTAAACCTACGATCCCCCATCAACTCATCAAGATTCCTCTTGAAGAGAGTCAATGAGGGACTCTGCCTAACCTAGACTGGGATTTTATTCCAGAGTGAAGGGAGCCTCTGAGTTATGAATCTGTCCATCCAGCATGTCCTATTTATTTCAGTGCTGAGTTTCAAGTCTCTCGAGCGCGTAGCTCGATGGGATTTGGATTTTCTGAGGTGCAGCATGTCCATTAATTCCGGATTGGACATGGCTTTATACATCAGGCACAGCTCGCCTCTGAGCAGGCGGTATGCCACTGAGTATAGCTGGAGTTTCTTTAACCAGGCAGCATATGGCATCTGTTTGAGCCCTTTGATCCTCTTGATGAGGTACTTTTGGGATCTTTCCAGTTGCTGCAGGTGTCTGGTAAGGTACATTCCAATAGGGGCATTGTAGTCAATTATGGGCCTGATGAGGGATTAGTAAAGATGCACGATGACCGCCCGTGATCTAGATGTGAATCCCTTCTTGATTAGGTGGGCTATATAAAATGTTTTTCTAACCACTTTGGTCACGTGTTTGTCAAATGAGAGATTGCTATCAACTTGGGTCCCCAGGTCCCTAATTACTTCTTCCATACTTAATGGATTACCACAAATGTGGTAATTTGTGGGCACTTTGTTTTTGCCAAAGGGGATGAATATACACTTTTTCATGTTTAGCTTGAGGCCATGGTTCTGGCACCAGTTGTCTGTTTCTATGAGGCCCTTTTGGAGGATGCTTGTGTCAGCTGGAGAGTCGATTATTGCACCCAGTTTGCAGTCATCTGTGAACTTGGTCAGCCACAGTCCTTCCGTGTTGGCCTGTAACTCTGAGAAATATATACCGAAGAAGAGAGGTCCCAGGACTGAGCCTTGTGGGATGCCACTTGTAACTGGTTTGGAGTCTGACATGGCTCCAGCAATTCTAATCATGTGGGTTCTGTCCTTGAGCCAGTTTGCAACCCATCTAGTGACATAAGGGTTTATATTTAAGCTGGTGAGCTTATCTATAATGCCCAAGTGGGGTATTGTATCAAAGGCTTTTGCGAGATCCAGGTAGGCTGTGTGGACCACCTTCCCCTCGTTAATGGCCTTGGTGACTGTTTCAAAGAAATCGACCAGGTTTAAGAGGCAGGATCTGCCCTTAACAAAGCTGAACTGGGTAGGATCCAGTGTCTGTAGGTCCCCAATATCTTTATTTATGAGGTCCATGATGATCCTTTCCATAGCTTTGCAGACCAAGCTAGTCAGGCTTATGGGGCGATAGTTTCCAGGATACGTTGAGGCACCACCTTTGTGGAGAGGGACCACTGTTGCTGTACACCACTCTTTGGGTACATATCCTGTGGTAAGGCTGAGATTGAAGAGTAGTTTTATGTTTGGGTTTAGCTCTTCTTGGAGTTCATGTAGGACACAGCCCAGGACCCCATCTGGTCCCATTGATGCTGTGTTTTTTGCTTTGGAGAGGGCGGCTCTTACCTGAGCATCAGAAATGTCAGGGGGGTAGCACTCTGCTGGGATAGATATTTGCTCTTTTGGTGAGGAGGGAGGGGAGTTTGTGCTGAACCTGTCAGCTAGGATGTTGGCAATGTCTGTGGGTTCGGTGTATTTTTTGTCATTTTGGACTAATTCTGAGCATATCTTGGAATTCCCACCCAGGTTCCTAACATAACTAAAGAAAGCCTTGTGATTATCCTTATTGTCCTGTGCAATTTTTCTCTCGAAGCTGGCCTTAGACGATTTTATGAGTGCCCGTAGTTTTTTGCTAACACTGATCAGAGATGCCTTCCCTTTTTAGGATTTTGCTCTATCATGTAGTAGCTTCCTCCTTCTAGTGTATAGTTTGTTTATGGCTGGGGTCCACCAGACAGGATGTCTGCCTTTGGAGGATTAGGTCTTGGTTTTATTTGGGATTGCATGTCCATGCATTCCTGAAGGTGTTCATAGAATGCATTTATAAAGGATTCTGCGGTCTGGGCCGTATTTTCCACAGGCCCAGGGGCTTTGAAGGATTCCTCCACAGTTTTGAGGAGTGTGAAATTTGCTTTAGAGATGTTTTTCACTGTGGTCTTCTGGGCAAGGGGTTGGGTCAGGATGTGAATACCCAGTGAGATTAGTTTATGGTCTGATCTTATCAGTGAGGGATACACTTCTGGTCTGGAGCATAGAGTCCCCATGTTGGTGATGATCAGATCCAGTATGTTTTCTCCTCTTGTGGGAGTGGTAACAAGTTGATCCATAGCATTTGAGTTTATAAATTCTAGGAACCTTTGGGGTAGGGTGTTGGAGCTAGAGTAATGCTCCCAGTCTATGTTTGGGTAGTTGAAGTCGCCGAATATAATGGTGTTTGGAGAGACCTTCATATTTTCCAGTGTTCTCAGGAATGCCGAGTGGGGTTCCTGTGTTTGGGAAGGTGGTCTGTAGCAGGCTATAAACTGGAAGGCAGTTTTACCCACTGTTAGTTGCGCATGGATAGTCTCTGATGCTTCGTGCTGTGCCACCAACCTGGAGGTGTGGGTATCTTTGACGAATATTGATACTCCCCCTCCTTTTCTGGTTCGGTCCAAGTTTTGGGGCCGAAAAGCATGGTATGAAGTATAACCTGGTAGTGCTGGGGTGCTCTCGGGAGACTTGAACGAAGTTTCTGTTACTGCACATATATCGATGGTCTCCATGCTAAGGAGAGTTTCGAGTGCATGCATCTTGAGGTTTAGACTTCTGGCATTGAGTAGCATTACTCTTAGTTTCTTATCCCTTGTGATACCTAAAGAGGTGGGTTTGTCTTTTGAGCCTTGCCTAAAAAAGGCACTATGGGGGTAGCAAGAGCCTTTGCCAGTATCTGAAAGCCCAGGGGTGACAGGTGCAAGCCGTCCCTAGCGAAGCATCGTGGCTTGTCGAGCATGTCATCCCAGGCTGACAGGCATTGGATCCCCTTTGAATGACACCAGTACTTAAGCCAATTGTTGAAATTAATCATCTTGTCTTCATATTGTGGCATCATTCTTGGTGAGGGTAAGATGCTACTCAAGGTCAGGCTCATACCGGCCTGGGCTACATACTCAGAGAGCTCCTCTATGTCTCTTTTCATGTAGTCCACGGATTTGTGTCTCAGGTCATTCACACCAGCATGGACAATGACCGAGTCATATTTGTACTTGCCTTAGAGTGACCTGAGTGCTTGTGTTATGTGGCAGATCCTAGCGCCCGACAGGCAGCTCACCGTGACCTCCTTGTTCAGCCTGGTGAGCGGGACGTCAGTGTGCCTGATGATAGAGTCACCTATTACAAATGTATCAGGTGTGTTGTTTAGCCTTAAGGGATGTGACTGTTTGGCACACTGGCTTTGTGAGCTATGTGTTGCACTTGTTTTGTTTTGGGGTAGCGATTGCTTGGGTGTCTGCTTTGGAGGTCTCTGCTGCTTAGGCAGATTTTTTTTTAGAGCCTCCGAGTACGTTTTTGTGTATTTATGTGTTTGGTTTGCTGTCGCATTAGGTCTATGTGAGACTGGAATTGTAGTGAATGTGGTTTCCTTCTCCTCCTGACTGGTTATGCCAGTACTGAGTTGAGAGAGCTTAGCCTCCAGTTTGGCTATATGGTTGCATCTCTCACATGTGTTGGAATTTGCTGGGAGGAGAAGAGGGTTGTCTGTGTACATGAGGCAGTTGTAACATTGCCTCAAGATTCCCAGATTCACCAGCTGGACCAGAGAGGAGATTGACAACTGACCTTTGGACATGCTAGAATAGTATTGGGAATTCCTTTATAATTGAAAAAAAGGGCCAATGTGGAACAAGGTACTCAAGGGGAGTTTGTGAGGGTGTAGTGCTTTTAATTTTTTAGTGCTGACATATAATTGCTTTAGTGAGCAAGTGTCAGGTAACTTAAATGCAATGTGTTACAGGTAACTTAAATCAAAAACGACAAACAGTAACTTTCTTTCAAGTGAAACAAGGAAATAAGTACAGTAAGCAATGCAGATATCAATAGGGATCCACAGAAGTGCTGAAAAGCCACGTTTTAGGTGGAATTAGCATTTCAGGGAAATAACAAGCAAACAAGCAAACAAACAAAGCTAGATTCAGCAGGCCTGGGTCTAGTCTATGCTACAGCAAACAAGGTGTACCAATTTCATTAAGAAATAGTTCAAATATGCAGGCACTATAAGCCTTTAACCAGAAATTCCCAGCTGAGAAGGGTAGAGTCCAGCCTCTCCTCCCAGAAAAGTGCAGACCATGAACCTTCTTAATGTAAAATAACTGACCTGAAGCCCAAGTGCTTAAACCAGAACTAATACACTTTTAGAATAACAGACACTGAGCCCTCAGTCAGCAGTTCCCAACTTAGAAGGATGTAAGCTACCTGTCCTGCCACCGCAGTGCAGACCACAAACGTTACTAATGTAAAACAACTGGTCTGAGCCCAAGTGCTTAATCCAAAAGACTTAGAATGATAGCTACACTTTAATCAAGGTACTACCAAGCAGTAATAAATACAATTGAGTGCTTTAAAGAATGCCTGGATTAGTGCTCAAGTTATACAAACAAAGCTAGATTCAGCAGGCATGGATCTAGTCTATGCTACAGCAAACAAGGTGTACCAATTTCAGTAAGAAGTGGTTCAAATATGCAGGCACTATAAGCCTTTAACCAGAAATTCCCAGATCAGAAGTGCAGAGTCCAGCCTCTCCTCCCACAAGAGTGCAGATCATGAACCCTCTAAATGTAAAATAACTGGCCTGAAGCCCAAGTGCTTAAACCAGAATTAATGCACTTTTAGAATAACAAACACTGAGCCCTCAATCAGCAGTTCCCAACTTAGAAGGATGTAAGCTACTTGTCCTGCCACTACAGTGCAGACCACAAACCTTCCTAATGTAAAACAATTAGTCTGAAGCCCAAGTGCTTAAACTAAAATGCTTAGAGTGAGTTACACCAAGCAGTAATAAATATAACTGAGTACTTTTAAGATTACGCAAAAGCAAAATAAAGTTGGAAGAAACACAAATACAGTAAAAGCAGATACATTTTTTTTTTTTGAGTGAGCAAATGAGATGGGCCGAGGAGGAGTATCCCAGTGCAAATTTACAAGAGGGGTGGGCAGTTTCAAAGCCACCAAGATCAGAGTCACTGCTTCCAGCTAGATATTCCTCAATGCAATACAAACAAATTACTTTAAATTGTGTATTATTTGATAAAAGTGCAGATAAAAGTTACTTAGCTTCACTTATACATTCAGTTGATAGCATACAGGTCTTAGCCAGCCAAAGCTCACAGTTTAAACAGAAGATAATTCACTGTACCACTTGTATAAGATAGAAACTGAATAACAATGAAGGAAACTACCCCCACTATCACTGGCTATGCAAGTTTTTTAACAAGCCTTAACTGAAAATACCACTTGTACTACTGAAAAACAGAGTCACAGCTTCCAGCTAGATATTCCTCAATGCAACACAAACAAATAACTTTAAATCGTGTATTATTTGATAAAAGTGCAGATAAAAGTTACTTAGCTTCACTTATGCTTTCAGTTGATAGCATACCGGTCTTAGCCAGCCAAAGCTCAAAGTTTAAACAGAAGATAATTCACTGTACCACTTGCATAAGACAGAAAATGAATAACAATGAAGGAAACTACCCCCACTATCACTGGCTATGCAGGTTTTTTAGCAAGCCTTTACTGAAAATACCACTTGTACTACTGAAAAACAGAGTCACAGCTTCCAGCTAGATATTCCTCAATGCAACACAAACAAATTACTTTAAATCGTGTATTATTTGATAAAAGTGCAGATAAAAGTTACTTAGCTTCACTTATGCGTTCAATTGATAGCATACAGGTCTTAGCCAGCCAAAGCTCACAGTTTAAACAGAAGATAATTCACTGTACCACTTGTATAAGACAGAAACTGAATAACAATGAAGGAAACTACCCCCACTATCACTGGCTATGCAGGTTTTTAACAAGCCTTAACTGAAAATACCACTTGTACTACTGAAAAACAGAGTCACAGCTTCCAGCTAGATATTCCTCAATGCAACACAAATTACTTTAAATCATGCATTATTTGATAAAAGTTACTTAGCTTAGTTGTACTGTAACAATGTACATGTATTGTAGCCAGTGTTCTAATTACTAGGGGTGAGTTGTACTGCAACAATGTATAAGTAATGTAGCCAGTGCTCTCATTATTGGGGGTGAGTTGTACTGTAACAATGTATAAGTAATGTAGCCAGTGCTCTCATTATTGGGGGTGATTGGTAATGTAACAATGTATTAGTAATGTAGCCAGTGCCCTCATTATTGGGGGTGAGTGGTACTGCAATGACATATAAGTAATGTAGCCAGCGCTCTCATTACTGGGGGTGAGTTGTACTGTAACAATGTATAAGTAATGTAGCCAGTGCTCTCATTACTGGGGGTGAGTTTTACTGTAACAATTATAAGTAATGTAGCCAGTGCTCTCATTATTGAGGGTGAGTTGTACTGTAACAATGTATAAGTAATGTAGCCAGTGCTCTCATTATTGGGGGTGAGTTGTACTGTAACAATGTATAAGTAATGTAGCCCATGCTCTCATTATTGGGGGTGAGTTGTACTGTAACAATATATAAGTAATGTAGCCAGTGCTCTCATTATTGGGGGTGAGTTGTACTGCAACAATGTATAAGTAATGTAGCCAGTGCTCTCATTATTGGGGGTGAGTTCATAAATTCATAGGTTCATACTAGGCTATCTGCCCTAGGGCATTTATAAGCCTAGCCAGAGTGTGTTTGGCTTTCGCCGCTCATTTTAAATTAATTTTGCTATGCTCTTTTTCGAGGTTAGTATACTGTGCCTCTGTCTAACAGTGACACAGAAGTGATACCCGGGGTAAACCTACGATCCCCCATCAACTCATCAAGATTCCTCTTGAAGAGAGTCAATGAGGGACTCTGCCTTACCTAGACTGGGATTTTATTCCAGAGTGAAGGGAGCCTCTGAGTTATGAATCTGTCCATCCAGCATGTCCTATTTATTTCAGTGCTGAGTTTCAAGTCTCTCGAGCACGTAGCTCGATGGGATTTGGATTTTCTGAGGTGCAGCATGTCCATTAATTCCGGATTGGACATGGCTTTATACGTCAGGCACAGATCGCCTCTGAGCAGGCAGTATACCACTGAGTATAGCTGGAGTTTCTTTAACCGGGCAGCATATGGCATCTGTTTGAGCCCTTTGATCCTCTTGATGAGGTACTTTTGGGATCTTTCCAGTTGCTGCAGGTGTCTAGTAAGGTACATTCCAATAGGGGCATTGTACTCAATTATGGGCCTGATGAGGGATTAGTAAAGATGCACGATGACCGCCCCTGATCTAGATGTGAATCCCTTCTTGATTAGGTGGGCTATATAAAATGTTTTTCTAACCACTTTGGTCACGTGTTTGTCAAATGAGAGATTGCTATCAACTTGGGTCCCCATGTCCCTAATTACTTCTTCCATACTTAATGGATTACCACAAATGTGGTAATTTGTGGGCACTTTGTTTTTGCCAAAGGGGATGAATATACACTTTTTCATGTTTAGCTTGAGGCCATGGTTCTGGCACCAGTTGTCTGTTTCTATGAGGCCCTTCTGGAGGATGCTTGTGTCAGCTGGAGAGTCAATTATGGCACCCAGTTTGCAGTCATCTGCGAACTTGGTCAGCCACAGTCCTTCCGTGTTGGCCTGTAACTCTGAGAAATATATCCCGAAGAAGAGAGGTCCCAGGACTGAGCCTTGTGGGATGCCACTTGTAACTGGTTTGGAGTCTGACATGGCTCCAGCAATTCTAATCATGTGGGTTCTGTCCTTGAGCCAGTTTGCAACCCATCTAGTGACATAGGGGTTTATATTTAAGCTGGTGAGCTTATCTATAATGCCCGAGTGGGGTATTGTATCAAAGGCTTTGCGAGGTCCAGGTAGGCTGTGTGGACCACCTTCCCTCGTTAATGGCCTTGGTGACTGTTTCAAAGAAATCGACCAGGTTTAAGAGGCAGGATCTGTCCTTAACAAAGCTGAACTGGGTAGGATCCAGTGTCTGTAGGTCCCCAATATCTTTATTTATGAGGTCCATGATGATCCTTTCCATAGCTTTGCAGACCAAGCTAGTCAGGCTTATGGGGCGATAGTTTCCAGGATCCGTTGAGGCACCACCTTTGTGGAGAGGGACCACTGTTGCTGTACACCACTCTTTGGGTACATATCCTGTGGTAAGGCTGAGATTGAACAGTAGTTTTATGTTTGGGTTTAGCTCTTCTTGGAGTTCATGTAGGACACAGCCCAGGACCCCGTCTGGTCCCATTGATGCTGTGTTTTTTGCTTTGGAGAGGGCGGCTCTTACCTGAGCATCAGAAATGTCAGGGGGCAGCACTCTGCTGGGATAGATATTTGCTCTTTTGGTGAGGAGGTGGGGGGAGTTTTTGCTGAACCTGTCAGCTAGGTTGTTGGCAATGTCTGTGGGTTTGGTGTATTTTTTGTCATTTTGGACTAATTCTGAGCATATCTGGGAATTCCCACCCAGGTTCCTAACATAACTAAAGAAAGCCTTGTGATTATCCTTATTGTCCTGTGCAATTTTTCTCTCGAAGCTGGCCTTAGACGATTTTATGAGTGCCCATAGTTTTTTGCTAACACTGATCAGAGATGCCTTCCCTTTTTAGGATTTTGCTCTATCATGTAGTAGCTTCCTCCTTCTAGTGTATAGTTTGTTTATGGCTGGGGACCACCAGACAGGATGTCTGCCTTTGGAGGATTAGGTCTTGGTTTTATTTGGGATTGCATGATCCATGCATTCCTAAAGGTGTTCATAGAATGCATTTATAAAGGATTCTGCGGTCTGGGCCGTATTTTCCACAGGCCCAGGGGCTTTGAAGGATTCCTCCACAGTTTTGAGGAGTGTGAAATTTGCTTTAGAAAAGTTTTTCACTGTGGTCTTTGGGCATGGGGTTGGGTCGGGATGTGAATACCCAGTGAGATTAGTTTATGGTCTGATCTTACCAGTGAGGGATACACTTCTGGTCTGGAGCATAGAGTCCCCATGTTGGTGATGATCAGATCCAGTATGTTTTCAACTCTTGTGGGAGTGGTAACAAGTTGTTCCATAGCATTTGAGTTTATAAATTCTAGGAACCATTGGGGTAGGGTGTTGGAGCTAGAGTAATGCTCCCAGTCTATGTTTGGGTAGTTGAAGTCGCCGAATATAATGGTGTTTGGAGAGACCTTCATATTTTCCAGTGTTCTCAGGAATGCCGAGTGGGGTTCCTGTGTTTGGGAGGGTGGTCTGTAGCAGGCTATAAACTGGAAGGCAGTTTTACCCACTGTTAGTTGCACATGGATAGTCTCTGATGCTTCGTGCTGTGCCACCAACCTGGAGGTGTGGGTATCTTTGAGGAATATTGATACTCCCCTCGTTTTCTGGTTCGGTCCAAGTTTTGGGGCCAAAAGCATGGTATGAGGTATAACCTGGTAGTGCTGGGGTGCTCTTGGGAGACTTGAACCAGGTTTCTGTTACTGCACAACTAACAATGTTCTCCATGCTAAGGAGAGTTTCGAGTGCATGCATCTTGAGGTTTAGACTTCTGGCATTGAGTAGCATTACTCTTAGTTTCTTATCCCTTGTGATACCTATGGAGGTGGGTTTGTCTTTTGAGCCTTGCCTAAAAAGGCACTATGGGGGTAGTAAGAGCCTTTGCCAATATCCGAAAGCCCAGGGGTGACAGGTGCAAGCTGTCCCTAGCGAAGCATCGTGGCTTGTCAAGCATGTCATCCCAGGCTGACAGGCATTGGATCCCCTTTGAATGACACCAATACTTAAGCCAATTGTTGAAATTAATCATCTTGTCTTCATATTGTGGCATCATTCTTGGTGAGGGTAAGATGCTACTCAAGGTCAGGCTCATACCGGCCTGGGCTACATACTCAGAGAGCTCCTCTATGTCTCTTTTCATGTAGTCCACGGATGTGTGTCTCACGTCATTCACACCAGCATGGACAATGACTGAGTCATATTTGTACTTGCCTTAGAGTGACCTGAGTGCTTGTGTTATGTGGCAGATCCTAGCACCTGACAGGCAGCTCACCGTGACCTTCTCCTTGTTCAGCCTGGTGAGCGGGACGTCAGTGTGCCTGACGATAGAGTCACCTATTACAAATGTATCAGGTGTGTTGTTTAGCCTTAAGGGCTGTGACTGTTTGGCACACTGGCTTTGTGAGCTATTTGTTGCACGTGTTTTGTTTTGGGGTAGCGGTTGCTTGGGTGTCTGCTTTGGAGGTCTCTACTGCTTAGGCAGATTTTTATTTAGAGCCTCCGATTGTGTTTTTGTGTGTTTATGTGTTTGGTTTGATGTCATGGTAGGTCTATGTGAGACTGGAATTGTAGTGAATGTGGTTTCCTTCTCCTCCTGACTGGTTATGCAAGTACTGAGTTGAGAGAGCTTACACATGTGTTGGAATTTGTTGGGAGGAGAAGAGGGTTGTCTGTGTACATGAGGCAGTTGTAACATTGCCTCAAGATTCCCAGATTCACCAGCTGGACCAAAAAGGAGATTGACAACTGACCTTTGGACATGCTAGAATAGTATTGGGAATTCCTTTATAATCGAAAAAAAGGGCCAATGTGGAACAAGGTACTCAAGGGGAGTTTGTGAGGGTGTAGTGCTTTTAAGTTTTTAGTGCTGACATATAATTGCTTTAGTGAGCAAGTGCCGGGTAACTTAAATGCAATGTGTTACAGGTAACTTAAATCAAAAATGACAAACAGTAACTTTCTTTCAAGTGAAACAAGGAAATAAGTACAGTAAGCAATGCAGATATCACTAGGGATACACAGAAGTGTGAAAAGCCATGTTGTAGGTGGAATTAGCATTTCAGGGAAATAACAAGCAAACAAGCATACAAGCAAAGCTAGATTCAGCAGGCCTGGGTCTAGTCTATGCTACAGCAAACAAGGTGTACCAAATTTCAGTAAGAAACAGTTCAAATTTGCAGGCACTATAAGCCTTTAACCAGAAATTCCCAGCTCAGAAGGGCAGAGTCCAGCCTCTCCTCCCACAAGAGTGCAGACCACGAACCTTCTTAATGTAAAATAACTGACCTGAAGCCCAAGTGCTTAAACCAGAACTAATACACTTTTAGAATAACAGACACTGAGCCCTCAATCAGCAGTTCCCAACTTAGAAGGATGTAAACTACCTGTCCTGCCACCGCAGTGCAGGCCACAAACGTTACTAATGTAAAACAACTGGTCTGAGCCCAAGTGCTTAATCCAAAAGACTTAGATTGATAGCTATACTTTAATCAAGGTACTACCAAGCAGTAATAAATACAACTGAGTGCTTTAAAGAATGCCTGGATTAGTGCTCAAGTTATACAAACAAATCTAGATTCAGCAGGCATGGATCTAGTCTATGCTACAGCAAACAAGGTGTATCAATTTCAGTAAGAAGCGGTTCAAATATGCAGGCACTATAAGCCTTTAACCAGAAATTCCCAGATCAGAAGGGCAGAGTCCAGCCACTCCTCCAACAAGAGTGCAGATCATGAACCCTCTAAATGTAAAATAACTGGCCTGAAGTCCAAGTGCTTAAACCAGAATTAATGCACTTTTAGAATAACAAACACTGAGCCCTCAATCAGCAGTTCCCAACTTAGAAGGATGTAAGCTTTGTCCTGCCACTACAGTGCAGACCACAAACCTTCCTAATGTAAAACAACTAGTCTGAAGCCCAAGTGCTTAAACTAAAATGCTTAGAGTGAGTTACACCAAGCAGTAATAAATACAACTGAGTACTTTTAAGATGACGCAAAAGCAAAATAAAGTAGGAAGAAACACAAATACAGTAAAAGCAGATACATTTTTTTTTTTTGAGTGAGCAAATGAGATGGGCCGAGGAGGAGTATCCCAGTGCAAATTTCCAAGAGGGGTGGGCAGTTTCAAAGCCACCAAGATCAGAGTCACAGCTTCCAGATAGAAATTCCTCAATGCAACACAAACACATTACTTTAAATTGTGTATAATTTGAAAAAAGTGCAGATAAAAGTTACTTAGCTTCACTTATGCATTCAATTGATAGCATACAGGTCTTAGCCAGCCAAAGCTCCCAGTTTAAACGGAAGATAATTCACTGTACCACTTGTATAAGACAGAAACTGAATAACAATGAAGGAAACTACCCTCACTATCACTGGCTATGCAAGTTTTTTAACAAGCCTTAACTGAAAATACCACTTGTACTACTGAAAAACAGAGTCACAGCTTCCAGCTAGATATTCCTCAATGCAACACAAACACATAACTTTAAATTGTGTATTATTTGATAAAAGTGCAGATAAAAGTTACTTAGCTTCAATTATGCTTTCAGTTGATAGCATACCGGTCTTAGCCAGCCAAAGCTCAAAGTTTAAACAGAAGATAATTCACTGTACCACTTGCATAAGACAGAAACTGAATAACAATGAAGGAAACTACCCCCACTATCACTGGCTATGCAGGTTTTTTAGCAAGCCTTTACTGAAAATACCACTTGTACTACTGAAAAACAGAGTCACATCTTCCAGCTAGATATTCCTCAATGCAACACAAACAGATTACTTTAAATTGTGTATTATTTGATAAAAGTTACTTAGCTTAGTTGTACTGTAACAATGTATAAGTAATGTAGCCAGTGCTCTCATTATTGGGGGTGATTGGTAATGTAACAATGTATTAGTAATGTAGCCAGTGTTCTTGTTATTGAGGGTGAGTTGTACTGTTTCAATGTATAAGTAATGTAGCCAGTGCTCTCGTTATTTGGGGTGAGTTGTACTGTAATAATGTATAAGTAATGCAGCCAGTGCTCTCATTATTGGGGGTGAGTTGCACTGTAACAATGTATAAGTAATGTAGCCAGTGCTCTCCTTATTGGGGGAGAGTTGTACAGCAACAATGTATAAGTAAAGTAGGCAGTGCTCTCAATATTGGGGGTGAGTTATACTGTAACATTGTATAAGTAATGTAGCCAGTGCTCTCATTATTGGGGGTGAGTTGTACTGTAACAATGACTAAGTAATGTAGCCAGTGCTCTCATTATTGGAGGTGAGTTGTACTGTAACAATGTATAGGTAATGTAGCTCATGCTCGCATTATTGGGGGTGAGCTGTACTGTAACAATGTATAAGTATTGTAGCTCATGCTCTCATTATTGGGGGTGAGTTGTACTGTAAAAAGTATAAGGAATGTCGCTCATGCTCTCATTATTGCGGGTGAGTAGGACTGTAACAATGACTAAGTAATGTAGCCAGTGCTCTCATTATTGGGGGTGAGTTGTACTGTAACAATGTATAAGTAATGTAGCCCGTGCTCTCATTATTGGGGGTGAGTTGTACTGTAACAATATATAAGTAAAGTAGCCAGTGCTCTCATTATTGGGGGTGAGTTGTACTGCAACAATGTATGAGTAATGTAGCAAGTGCTCTCATTACTGGGGGTGAGTTGTACTGTAACAATGTATACGTAATGTAGCCAGTGCTCTCATTATTGGGAGTGAGTTGTACTGCAATGATGTATAAGTAATGTAGCCCATGCTCTCATTATTGGGGGTGAGTTGTACTGTAACAATGTATAAGTAATGTAGCCAGTGCTCTCATTATTGGGGGTGATTTGTACCTCAATGATGTATAAGTAATGTAGCCAGTGCTCTCATTATTGGGGGTGAGTTGTACTGTAACAATGAATAAGTAATGTAACCAAATGCTCTCATTATTGGGTGTGAGTTGTACTGTAACAATATATAAGTAATGTAGCCAGTGCTCTCATTATTGGGGGTGAGTTGTACTGTAACAATGTATAAGTAATGTAGCCAGTGCTCTCATTATTGGGGGTGAGTGGTACTGCAATGATGTATAAGTAATGTAGCCAGAGCTCTCATTATTGGGGGTGAGTTGTACTGGAACAATGTATTAGGAATGTAGCCAGTGCTCATGTTATTGGGGGTGAGTTGTACTGTAACAATGTATAAGTAATGTAGCCAGTGCTCTCATTATTGGGGGTGAGTTGTACTGCAACAATGTATAAGTAATGTAGCCAGTGCTCTCATTACTGGGGGTGAGTTGTACTGTAACAATGTATAAGTAATGTAGCCCATGCTCTCATTATTGGGGGTGAGTTGTACTTGAACAATCTATAAGTAATGTAGCCAGTGCTCTCATTATTGGGGGTGAGTTGTACTTTAACAATGTATAAGTAATGTAGCCCGTGCTCTCACTATTGGGGGTGAGTTGTACTGTAACAATGTATAAGTAATATAGCCAGTGCTCTCATTATTGGGGGTGAGTTTTACTGTAACAATGTATACGTAATGTAGCCCATGCTATCATTATTGGGTGTGAGTTGTACTGTAACAATGTATAAGTAATGTAGCCAGTGCTCTCATTATTGGGGTGAGTTGTACTGTAACAATGTATAAGTAATGTAGCCAGTGCTCTCATTATTGGGGGTGAGTTGTACTGTAACAATGTATAAGTAATATAGCCAGTGCTCTCATTATTGGGGGTGAGTTGTACTGTAACAATGTATAAGTAATGTAGCCAGTGCTCTCATTATTGGGGGTGAGTTGTACTGTAACAATGTATAAGTAATGTAGCCAGTGCTCTCATTATTTGGAAGTGAGTTGTTCTGTAACAATGTATAAGTAATGTAGCCGGTGCTCTCATTATTGGCTGATGAAAGAATTTAGAAACCTTTCAAATTCAGAGACTGCTCTTCCTGTGTGTAGTCCCTCAGTGTTGAAATTGATGTCATGGGTGAAGGACAATTTTAATACAAAAGTCCAGGGTAATACGCTCTCCCTTAGAAATGTCAATGGCTCCCAGATGTTTGGCCGAGTAATTAAGAGCATCAATCTGCTGATTAAAATTTTACTCTAAGTGGGAAAGATCACCATTGTAAAACATACTCAGTCATCCCTATGGGATTACTCATGGTGCAAGTAAGTTCAACAAAGGTGGGTGTGAGGGTTGGAGGTGTGTTAGTGTGTGTATGTAATCTGGATGTGTGCGTTTCAGTATGTAGAGGCAGAAATCTAGCAGAATGAATATGTGTGTTGTATGCCTGTGTGTTTGTCTGTCTGGGTGTCACACTAAAGAGGGTTAGGTACTGAATTGAGATTCTGTGTTTGAGTGTGTGTGTGTGTGAGTGTGTGTGTGTGTGTGTGTGTGTGTGTGTGTGTGTGTGTGTGTGTGTGTGTGTGTGTGTGTGTGTGTGTGTGTGTGTGTGTGTGTGTGTGTGTGTGTGTGTGTGTGTGTGTTTGTGTGTTCATGAATAGCTTGCCTTTTCTAATGCAAGGCATGGGCCACTAGTGAGAACACTAGGGAGAGAGGAGTAAAGTTGGAGTTCAATTTGTTGGCTAGTATGTTTGCTATATCTTCTGGCACAGTATAGGTGGTTCCATTTACAATGAGCTCTGCACACAATTTTGTATTGCCTTTGAGGTTGCAGACATAGCTAAACAATGCCTTGTGGTTTTCCATGGCATTGGAGACCAAATGTACCTAAAATATGTTTTTTGTAGACTTTATTTGTCCTCTCAGTTTTTTGTCTAGATTGATCAAAGTGCCTTTTATCCTGCTGAGTGCTGCACCTCCTAATTTTTGCCATGATTTTTTTCCTCCTGTTACACAGCCTTGTGAGTTTGTGATTCCACCAGGGTGTCTTGTTTTTTGAGTTAGTCCTGTATTTCTTCCTGTATAGTACAGCTGCCTATGTTCAGCTATTAGCATGCTTGTATAGGATTTCTATGGACAGATCTACATAGGCAGCCATGTTCTTTGGTTTTATGGTGGCTATAGATGTTGCCAGGTTATCACTTAATAGCAGAAAGTTAGCCTTAGAGTAATTCCTATATATTCCAGGGTTAGCTGGGAGTCCAAGTTTTATTTTTACTTCAAAGAGACTATTTTATGGTTTGACCCTACCAGGGAAGACATTACACTAGGGGGTATGCAGCACTCTCCCATATTAAGGAGGACCAGAGCCAGTATGGTTGCACCCCTGATTGGTGTATTGACAATCTGGTCCAGGAAGTATGGGTTTACAAAATCCAGGAATCTCTGTGCCTGTATGTTTGGTGTCATATAGAAATCCCGGTTAATAGTGGAGTAATTAAATTTGCCCATAAATATGGTATTGGGTTGGATGGTGAGAGTTTCCAATAAGTTTAAATACATGGTATGGGTTTCCTGGGTCATAGAGGGGGACCTATAGCTTGCAAGGAAGTGGTATGGGATTTTGCCAATGTTGATTTGAACATGGAGAAGCTCGAGTACATTGTCCTGTTTGACCAGCCTTGAGGTATATTTATTTTTTATGTACATAGAGATACCTCCACCTTTTGTCCCTGTCTGTGAAGTAGCTGGTCTAAATGTGTGGAAGGAATTATAGCCTTGCACTGTAATGCTCTCGCCAACTTTAAACCACACCACAGTGACCACACAGATGCCAGCATTTTCTAAGGTGGACAGCTTCTAGGGGATGGGTTTTTTGTTTAGACGCCTAGCATTGAGCAGTAATAACTTTAGATTTTCTTGCTTTTGATTTTCTATGTCAGAAGTACTTTCAGTTTGGCATTGCCTAAAAATGGTACAATGGGGGAAGACAATGTTTTAGCTAATATCTGAAAGTCTAGAGAGCAGAGGTGCAGACCACCCCTGGCAAAGCAGTGTGGTCTGTTGACCATCTCCTTCCATGCTGATAAATTTTGCACCCCCTTAAAATGATACCAGAAACTAGGAAAGCTTTTTAAAGTCAATCATCTTTTGCTTGTATTGTGGCATCATCCTTGGAAAAGGTAAAATGCTGCTCAGTGCTAAGCTCATACTAGCCTGGGACACGTATTCCAAGAGCTCTATAATGTCTCTCTTCATACAGTTTAGGGAGAAATATCTCAGGTCATTTACAACCAAGTGGACTATAACTGAATCATACTGGTACTTGTGATTCAATGACCCGAATGTGTGTATAATGTATTGAATCCTAGCCCCTGATAAGAAACTGACCGTGACTTTCTCTTTACTCAGCCTGGTGAGAAGGACATCAGTGTGTCTCACATTGGATTCTTCAATGAACAGAATACTGAATTATGTGGTGTTTTGCCTTATGGGCTTAGAAGTAGATCCTCTATGAGATGTGGCTGTATGTTTTGATGTGGGTGTTGTTTTGAAATAGTGCATTTGCGGCTGCTGAGTGTATTTGTTATATGTAGGAGGTCAATGTAGTTTAGGAAGTTACATTTAAGGACCTCAGCATATATGGGTGTATATGTCAGCTTTGAATAATGTGTGATAAGTGCGGCATGTGTTCTATTGACAACCTTATTGACATTAGTAGTACTTTTATGTGAGAGCTTTGCCTCCAGTGGCATTGTGTAAATACATCTCTCACATACCGTATCATTTTGTTTGAGAATTAAATGGTTGTCAGTAAACATGAGGCAATTTCTGCATTGCCTCTCGATTCCCATATCCACCAAGCTGGTAACAGAGATAATGGGAAAGTTCATATCCATGGCAACAGACCCTTTTATATAGATTAGACAGTTAAAGTGAGAATATAAAGCGATGTCAGGACTATCTGGTTTGCAACTCTGGGGACACTACTTTTCATTGCAAACTAGTTGACCTGTATGTGACTAGGTATTAGTAACATTTCAGTCATGATTTTACAGGAAATCTTTCATTCAATTGTCTGTGTCTGTGTAGGGTACTGACAAACACTTGGGGAGAACATAATAAGTAGACCCTGATGATTTATGGATGAAGTATTTCGGCAGATATTCTGAAGTTAGAAACAAATCAAGCAGTACTTGTGTCTTTCAGCTTTTCCTGGTTAGGGGTCGCCACAGTGGGACTCCGGTCTGCTAATGATTGGTAGTTGATTTTTACGTGCCGAGTTACCAGCCCTGATGCACAACCTTCAAAGAAGGCACACCCATTCATGCATGTCTCCACGCAAAAGACGCTTTAGCTGAGTATCGTACCGGACAGCGTCTTATTGTGAGGCGACAACGCTACCGCAGCACCATGACCGCAGAATGATGAAAAGAGCAGAGTCACCTGAATGGCTGCTACTTGGCTACTACTAGTGCTGGTCTCACCACAACGTCACTCTGATGGGATACAATGCTCCCTTGCTCCTTCTCTCATCAAATGCAAAAGATTAGCAACAATCCCAAGATGAT
The DNA here is from genome assembly GCF_019279795.1 of Protopterus annectens. Lineage (NCBI taxonomy): Eukaryota > Metazoa > Chordata > Ceratodontiformes > Protopteridae > Protopterus > Protopterus annectens. Next base: position 1,855,226,170 of record NC_056743.1, on the reverse strand, counting down.
AAACAGGCCATAGCCTGTTTACTGATCTACAGTCTTTTCCCAGATGATACAAAAGTCTGTAGGCTTGTTGTAGCCTTTTTTCTGGTAGATGTCTTGAATAGCAACCAGACCAATAAGGAATGTCAAGCACTGACGCTCAGTGCCCAACCAGAAACAGTCAGAAATCAATGTTCCTTCTCTCACCATGAGCAAAATATAAGTATAAATACCAAGCTGGCACATATGAAACAGTTTTTAGGCTTTCCGGTGATAAGCAGTCTCTGGGAAATAATGTCCCTATGCTCTTTCTCTCATCAGGAGCAAAAGAGAAGCACTAGTCCCAAGACGACTACTGAGAGGCAGAATGTGGGCTCTCTAATATTTGGTGACCTTTGAGTAGATACTGAAGATTTTAAAAGTAAGATGGAAAAATGGATTATTACCCTAAGAGCTGCAGTGTTCACTAAGCAGTTAGATATGAAAGCAGAGATAGCTAAGATTTAGCTATCTAAATGGAGAGCCACTAATTCACAAGAGAAATTGGAAGGGGGTGGATACTTTGTATTCTGGTTCTATAGAGTGCAGTGGGGTGGCCAATACATTTAAATAATTACACTACAAACAAACCTCACTTTTGATACAGGAACCAACTGTAAAAAATGAAATGTCCAAGAAAAAGCAGCACGGGTACCAAGCACAGCTTGTTGCGAAAATATTTATTAAGTACAAAAACAAGGGTAAGCGCTTTCACGGATCAAGACTCTGCTTCTTCAGACCATTATAAAACATAGCAACTGTTACTTAATATTTAAATATAATACATCCAATAGAATTCAGCCTTGAAAATGATGTAATAATTGAAGTTAATAAATACATTGATAGAATTATCTGAACTGTTAAAAATGTAGCCATTCATAGTAAATGACTGTTATATAAAATAAAAACTATAACTAACCATGTAAAACATATTTTTATAACATGACAAACAAGGAGACTTAGTTCACTTAAAGCAATAATCAATTGAAAAAGTCTCACCTACAAACTATCTACACTAGGCTAGTTAAAATTCATGAATGCTTCAGAGATCTAGCTCTTAAGAATGGTTTTAGTGACACTCTGTTATTCAAGCCAGGGTACTTATCTGATTGTAATTTTAACATCCATTTCTGCTCTGCAGATTCTGTTCTGTTCTTAAGGTCTCCTCCTCTAACATTGACATGTAAAAGTTCTACAGCTAAAAACTTAAACGTATGCTCATCACCATCCTTCATCATATGCATAGCTAAGGCATTAAACTCTTTCGAGTTCCTGATATCCCGAAGGTGTTCCAATATTCTATCTTTCAAAAGTCTGTTTGTTTTGCCAATATAATACGCATAGCATGTTGTACAAAAACTAAGGTAAACCAAATTCTTAGTGCCAGCATAAAAATCAGTAGTAATCTCAAAGCCAAGATGTGGGTGTGTAAAATTACCTCCCAAATAAATATAAGTACAGGCTTTATACCTTCTACAAGCAAATGTGCCAACTCTTTCTGATTACACATGGGTAGCAGAATTCAGGGGTCTATAGCACAGTTGCTTCTTTAAAGATTTATTGTTCCTAAACATAGGGGCTATAAGAATGATATCATAGATACACAGATTTCAGAAGCTTGGAAGGAGAGGTTGGGCAGATGCAGACCATTTTATGGCACGAACTCTAACACAGTGTCTATGCAGATGCCTAATGGCATAGATGAGTGTGGGTCTGTGAACAACACTGACAGAACTAAACTGAGAATGCCTCTGACTTTTGCTAGCAACATCAATATGGTATGTGATGTTATTAGTACAAATTGGGACATCTTACTAACAATACCAGAGTTACGTGGGGTTAATAATAAACCAGATTTTACGTTTAGGAACAATAAATTAGTCAATTTAGAAATAATGGTCAGGTAGTTCCATCGATATTCCTAGACATGTAAAAAGCATGTGACACTCTCATCAAAAGCTGTTAAATGAACTTCACTAACAGAAACTATGCAACTCAGCACTAACCTGGTTTCACAACTACCTAACCGACTGACAACAAGCCGTAAAGTGGCAAAATGAGTTCTCCTCACTACAACCAGTCACACTAGGTATACCTCAGGGCTCTATCTTTGGTCCACTCCTATTTAGCATATTTTCCAATAAACTAGATACTGCTACCAACCTTGACACTATCGTACAACATCCAAGTGACTCCATGCTCATCTGCTTCACTTGCTAGCCTCCAAAAAACAGCACAGCTTAAATTCACCACAGCTGAATTGTGGCTCTCAGACTCACAGTTAATTCTAAATCCCCCCCAAAAACTAAATTTTTTTCAAATGACAAAACCCAAATACTACAAACCCCCTTCCAAATATACTCAGCTGATAATACTAAGATAGATCTTGTATCACACAGTAAGCTACTTGGTGCCACAATAGACAACAACATGAAGTTTGACAAACACCTGTCTCTCACCATAAAAAAGTCCATATTAAACTAGGCTGTCTATGCAGAATTATACAATACGTCACTGACTCCACAAGACAATCTATTGCTAGGACTAATGTACTATCTGTTCTTCTTTATGGTTCTGCCATTTTCACCAATTTTAAAAAAAACAGACCTATCAAAGCTGAACAGGGCACATAGGAGAGGGGTCGGTTCACTCTGTAGTTCATGTAGAACACAGCCAGGGATATAGTCAGGTCCAATAGAAGCTGTATCCTTGGCCTTGGACAGTGCTGTTTTAACCTGTGCAGCAGTAATACTGGGTGCCTGGCAATCTACTGGTATTGTGATTGCTCCTTTGGTGGGAGAGAGAGGGGGTAAAGTTGGCACTGAATCTGTCAGCCAGTATATTGGCAATATCGGTTGACTTGGTGTAGGAGGTGCCATTGTGCAATAGCTCAGAGCAAATCTGGGTATTGCAGTGGAGATTCTTTACATAACTATAGAAGGCCTTGTGGTTGTCTTTACTATCTGCTGCAATTCTGTTTACATAGCTTGCTTTAGAGGATTTGATGAGGGATGTCAACTTTTTGTTGAGGATGATAAGGAAGTTTTTCCAGTCTTGGGACTTCACCTTATTCCGCATCAGTTTCCTCCTTCTATTGTAGAGTTTGTTTATGGCAGGGGACCACCATATTGGCTTTCTTTTTTTGGAGGAGAGTGTATTGGTTCTATCGAATATGGCAAGATCCATGCATTTGTGTACGTGTCCGTAGAGGGCATTAGTCTTTGGTTGAGTGGCACACTGTTTAGGAGGGTTATGTGTCTCATGATTAGTGGTGTGTTGTGGTGGTTGAGCGTGTTTCTGCCTTGGAGGTCTCTGCTGTTTGGGTAAATTTTTATTGAGGGCCTCCATGAAGGTGGGGCTGTGGTTTGTGTTTTTATGTGAAGGCAGTGCTGGTGTGTGTTCTGGAGGGCTATGTGTTCCATGCGGTGTGGTGCAAGTGTTGACCTTCTGCCTAGCTCTTCTGGTCTTGGCTGCAGAGTGTGTGGCTTCCAGTTTGGATATATAAGTGCATTTCCCACAAGTCTGAGTATTGGGAGGTCAGAAGAGAGGATTATCAGTGTATCGACCCAGGTGAGACTTGAACCCATGATCCCCAGCTCCAGTGGCTGATGCCACTGGGCCCCTTTAGAAGTCTGACAAACCAAAAGAATGAATCCTAAAAAAATGAAAAATTGAAATACTGAACACATTTTTAATGCAGGGGGCAAATCCCCTGCACCACTCATGTGGGGGCTGCAACCCCCACACCCTTGATAACTATATATACAACTTCCAAGATTGCACAACAGTAGAGAAGGAGCATATTCCATCATTCAATATTTTGAATTTTCAGTCTTTTGGTTTTTTTCAATCTTCTGAAATTCATCCTACTTTTTCATCAAATTGCTTTTGGTTGAAGTGGTATTTTACCACTTTTTCTGTGTTTTATTCTGACATTCTCTAGTAGTCTATCTCTTTCCCCACTGTTGCATAATCTCAGAATGGTAAGTAGCAGGCTGGGTGGGGACACACTACTCCATGTGGAGTGTGCATGTGGGTTGCCTTTCTGTATAAATGATTGCTTTTGTTATCTATGTTTGTTTATGACCATTTAGGTTCATAGCTTCATAGGATAATACTAGGCTATTGGCCTGGAGGCCCTTATAAGCCTAGCCAAGAATTTGGCTCATATTTTCTCAAAGTCAGCACCTGTTTCCCCTGTCCAGCAGGGCCACAGGTGGGATACCAGGGGGTTATTTTCTGTTACCCATCCAGTCGTCCAGGACTAGAGATGTACTCTACTTGACATGGATAGAGAGTCTTTTCCACAGATGGGGGAGATTTATCCCACCAAGTTCTATTAATGTCACATACCAGGTTCAGACCTTGTGTGCGTGTTGCCTGAGTGGAGTTTGACTTATGGATATGCAGCAACACCATCAAGCCTGGTCTGAGATGGCCTTGTATGTCAGAAACAGTTCACCTCTGAGCAGTCTGTATGATACTGATTAGAGGGACATGACTTTTAGCTTATCTGTATAGGACAGGTGCTTGAGACCCTGGATTTTTCTGGTCAAGAACTTCTGTGGTCTCTCCAGCTGCTGCATATGCTTGGCAAGGTACATGCTGAAGAGGGCATTGTATTTGATAAATGGTCTGATAAGGGATGAATACAGGGATGTTACAAGTTCCTTTTTTCTGAATGAAATACCTTTATTTATGAGGTGAACCATGTAGAAAGCCTTCCATGCAATAGAGGCAATGTGGTGGTCAAAAGTCAGGTTGCCATCAACCTGGGTGCCCAAGTCCATCACTACGGATTGCATGCTTAGAACATTGTTATTAATGTGATAATAAGTGGGAATGCCATTTGTTGTGTATATATATATATATATATATATATATATATATATATATATATATATATATATTTTTTTTTTTCAATATTTTTTCATTTGCTAATGTGTGTCACTTAGGAAAAGTATTCTACTGTTATATAGACATAAATGTATTGAACATTGTTTTGGTTGACCGAGCAGATGGTCGATAGGTGTGTCAGACTGGACAATTCTCCAGGTTGGGGAATATGCCATTCTCCTGATATAGTATAACTTTGAGGTTAGTATATATATATATATATATATATATATATATATATAATTAGCAGTTCTCTCTCTCTCTCTCTCTCTCTCTCTCTTTACTTTTTTTTAATTTTGCACTTGCCAAGATTATTCCTTGATGGATGTGTAGTAGCATGTTGATGTTTTTGTCATATTTTCTGTTTTTCAATCATTTTAAAAACCTATATATCTCTATTTGTATATGTCTTTATATATATATATATATATATATATATATATATATATATATATATATATATATATATATATATATATATATATATACATTTCTATCTCTATTATGGGTCCCTTTCATAACTCAAAGTCAAAAAAGCAACCAGCACCACAGTGAATAAATCCAAATATTTATTTTGACCAAACAACCAACAGAACGGTTTCGGCAACAAGCCTTCCTCAGTGATAGTGTGACACTCCATCACTTGACTTAATATAGCCATATAATAATTGGCTAATTAATTAATAACAAAGAATAATCAAATGTTTAAAGGCATATCCTATAAATGACAATTAGACATAGATATTGAATGCAGAAAAACACATTTTTTTTTTTGGCCTTTGCTGTTGTGCGAGTACTTTTTTGGACTGCGTATCCCTTTCATAACACCAACTCTTTATTTCACTGAAACTCAAATGGTTGAACCCATTTCACTGAAAACTCATTTCACTGATTACTCATTTCATAGAAAAGTGTAGATGAGTATTGAAAGTATGCAATGATGTAATTTCTTACCTTAAAAATTGTTAGGGATGTGAGTCTAGCAGAGTGTGTGTGAACTGCGATGGTCAGCATCATGTTGTACCCTCAAATATGTAGAACTCTGGGTTTGCTCTCAAATACTGATTCATGTGTGTGTGTGTGTGTGTGTGTGTGTGTGTGTGTGTGTGTGTGTGTGTGTGTGTATGGTGTATTTTTTTCATTTCTCTGCAGTTGTGCTGTCATGGATTTAGTATTGGTAAGTAAAGAGCGTGTAGGAGGCAAAGCAAAAACGTAAGAAGGTTTTTTATAAAATTATTTTTCAATGACCATTTGAGTTTCAGTGAAATCAAGATTCAGTATTTTGACACGGACCCATCTAATATATAGATATATCTGGTTTACCTTTGAAAGGTTGAAAATCTTATTTCGGCTGCTCCCGTTAGGGGTCGCCACAGCAGATGAACAGTTTCCATTTCTTCCTGTCCTCTGCATCTTGCTCTGTTACACCAACCACCTGCATGTCCTCTCTCACCACATCCATAAACCTTATCTTAGGCTTCCTCTTTTCATGTTACCTGGCAGCTTCATCCTTAGCATCTTTTACCCAATATACTCTGCATCCCTCCTCAGCACATGTCCAAACCAACATAGTCTTGCCTCTCTCGCTTTGTCTCCAAACCTTCCAACCTGGGCTGACCCTCTAATATACTTATTCCTAATCCTGTCCACCCTCATCACACCCAGTGCAAATCTTAACATCTTCAGCTCTGCCACATCAAGCTCTGACTCCTGCCTTTTTGTCAATGCCACTGTCTCCAAAAAATATTACATAGCTGGTCTCACAACCCTCATGTAGACCTTCCCTTTCACTCTTACTGGTACCCATCTGTCACAAATCACTCCTGACACTCTTCTACACCCAATCCTCCTGCCTATACTCTCTTCTTCACCTCTCTTCCACACTCACCATTACTCTGAACTGTTGATTCCAAGTATTTAAACTCATCCACCTTCGTCACCTCTACTCCCTGCATCCTCACCATTCCTCTGTCCTCCCTCTCATTCACACACATATATTCTGTCTTAGTCCTGCTGACCTTCATTCCTCTTCTTTTTAGAGCATATCTCCACCTCTCCAGTGTCTCCTCCACCTGTTCCCTACTCTCACTAAAGATCACAATGTCATTTGCAAATATCATAGTCCATGGGGACTCCCGTCTGATCTCGTCTGTCAACCTGTCCATCACCATTGCAAATAAGAAAGGGCTCAGAGCTGATCCTTGATGTAATCCCACCTCCACCTTAAACACATCCATCAGTCCCACCCCAAACCTCACCACTGTCACAATACCCTCATACATATCCTGTACCACTCTTACATAATTCTCTGACACTCCCGACTTCCTCATACAATACCACAACTCCTCTCTATGCATCCTGTCATATGCTTTCTCTAAATCCACAAAGACACAATACAACTCCTCTGACCTTCTCTGTACTTCTCCATCAACACTCAGAGCAAACATTGCATCTGTAGTGCTTTTTCCTGGCATGAAACCATACTGCTGATCACTAATCATCACTTCCCTTATTAACCTAGCTTCCGCTACTCTTTCCCATAACTTCATGCTGTGACTGATCAGTTTAATCCCCCTGTAGTTACTACAGCTCTGCACATCACCCTTATTCTTAAAAATTGGTACCAAAACACTTTTTCTCACTTCCTCAGGCATCCTCTCACTTTCCAAGATTTCATTAATCAATCTAGCTAAAAATTCCACTGCCATTTCACCTAAACACCTCCATGCTTCCACAGGTATGTCATCTGGACCAACAGCCTTTCCATTCTTCATTCTCTTCATAGCAATCCTTACTTCCTCCTTGCTAATCCACTGCACTTCATGATTCACTATCCCCACATCATCCAACCTTCTCTCCCTCTCATTCTCTTCATTCATCAGCCCCTCAAAGTACTCTTTCCATCTGCTCAACACACTCTCCTCACGTGTGAGTACGTTTCTCTCATTATCCTTTATCACCCTTACCTGTTGCACATCTTTACTAGCTCGGTCCCTCTATCTAGCCAATTGGTACAGGTCCTTTTCTCCCTCCTCAGTGTCCTACCTTTTATACAACTCTTCATATGCCTTATCCTTAGCCTTCACCACCTCTCTCTTTGCCATGCACCTCATCTCCTTACACTCTTGTCTATTTTCTTCATCTCTCTGAAAATCCCACTTCTTCTTCGCCAACCTCTTTCTCTGTATACTCTCCTGTACTTCTTCATTCCACCACCAGGTCTCCTTGTCCTCCTTCCTCTTTCCAGATGTCACACCACGCACCTTTCTAGCCATCTCTCTTACTAGCTCTGCTGTAGTTACCCAGCTATTCGGTAACTCTTCACTGCCACCCAGTGCCTGTCTTATCTCTTCCCTATTACACCCTGTCTTAGACATTTTTGAAAAGATGTGTGAAATTGATCTCAGGGAACTGGGGAGCATTAAAAGAAAAGTTTATCAGGGTTCTATAAATGGAAATGGCCCTAATATGTCAAAAAATGAATGGGCTTTGCTTGATACCTTGAGAGAGGCTGACACAAGAATTGTGAAGGCTGATAAGGGAGGGCGCTTGGTGTTTTTTGACCGTATGAATTACAATGACAGAATGGAAAATATGCTAAATTCGGTTACATACACACAAGTTTCCTTGAATGAAGTGAACCAAGCTTACAAAAGAATTAAGGGGTTCATTAATTACCTATTTATTGAAAGCAGGATTGATTTAACTCTGGCTAACTATTTAACAATGCTTTCACCAAAAATACCTGTGATCTTTGGAATACCTAAGATCCATAAATGCCTTGAGAATCTTCCTCTGTGTCTGACAGTAGATGGTAGAGACTCAATGGCCTTTCCATTGGTAAAATATGTAGACAGCTTGTTAAAAAAGTATGTACAAAAGGAACCCTTCATTTGTAAGGATTCTTGGTCTTTTTCTAGAAGCAATTAACAAGTTGAATTTTCAACCAGATTTCAACTTTGCCACAATTGATGTAAAGGATTTATACACAGTCATCCCATGGGATGTGGGTATTGAGTGGCTTGAGTTATTATTAGTGAAAAGAGGTGCACCTGCCTCTGAAATTGGTCTTATTAGAGAATTATTGGACATAATTCTTTCCAATAATTTTTTCTTATGTAATGGCCAGTTTTACTTACAAAACACATGTGTGGCAATGGGGTCCCCAGTAGGGGGGAGCTTTGCCAATCTTGTAATGGCCTTCTGGGAAGATAAATTCATGCATAATATTACAAACAGATTAGGAGGTGAAATTTACCATTATACCAAGTTTTTGGATGATATTTTCTTAATATTCAAGGGGGGGACAACGTATGTTTGAAGAATTTATGGCATACTGCAATAACACCACTGAATTTCTGGTATTTACTCACATATTTCATACCCCAAAAATTGCCTTCTTAGATGTGGAATTGAGGAAGGACAAGGCTAGTAAACAGTACTTGACAAAGATCCATCGGAAGGATACCTACTCTAATTCCTTCCTCCATAATAGTAGTGCCTACTCCTGCCATCAAAAATGGTCCGTGGTCAAAGGACAACTGGTTAGGGCCACAAGGATGTGCACTACAATAATGGATTTTAATGAGGAGTGTAATTTCTTATTGGAGATGTTTACAAGTAGAGGATATCCATCTGATTTACTAAGAAATGTATTTGACGAAGTCCACAGTAAGAGAGGAAATGGCCATTTCAGAGCCATTTTAGGCATCAATGAGAAGAGGGTTAGAACTGATCCCTACCTGGTTACAGTAGGTGAAAGTAATTTACATTTTGACATGCCTTTATTACTACCTTTAATAGTGATGCAAAATGATTCTACGAAAAAATTGGAATATTTTTCAAGTAGATGACCAACTTGAAAGATTGGGACCTACACCTAATGGAGTATACAGGTGGGGTACTAGCTTGAAAAATGTACTGGAACTACAGCCATCAAGGTGGGTATGTGTACCAGGCATGTACAAATGCAAGGCCTGCACTTATTGCAGGTTTATGCAAATGGGTAGCCGATTTAACATTTTGGACACTAATTTTTTTCTGTAAGGGTAGATTTAATTGTAATTCTACCATGGTTGTATATCTCACTTCATGCCAGTCTTGTCCAAGTTTCTATATTGGCAAGACTGAGCAAAAATTAAGGGAAAGAGTATATGAGCATGTTTACCATATTAGGAAGGTGAAAACGGAAAATGCATTGGCCAGGCATGTGGCCCCAAATCCTGGGCATTCTTTTACATTTAGAGTGATTGACCAAGTTGAATTTGACACCAGGGGTGGCCCATCGGGTTTAAAACTAGAAGAAAAGGAATTGATGTGGCAGCTCAGGACTAGGGCATACATGTTACCAGGGTTGAATGATGTATGTTCCTTGGCATCTGTATTAAAACTGAGGAGTTTGAAACATTGATGGTATTTAGAATTAATCAACTTCTAGCATTTTTATTGTACACGGTTAAGTTCCAATGAAAAACAAATTTTTCAACAATTCTACTTTAATTAATTTCAAATTTGTTTAAATTGAAAGTGGAATTGACTGGGTTAAATAGTGACCTTTTATACACATTTTTACACCTATTTTTTCATATTATTGATATTTTTAGCTAGTTTAAAACTTGAATGTGTTATCTAATAAAAGTTAGGTATTAGGTGTTATCTAATAAAAGTTAGGTATTGTGTTTTACAAGTGCATACACATATTATATAACATAAAAATGGGAATTGTATCATGTGATATGAAAGCATGTGGGGTGTTTTGAACATGTGATTACTATTGAGCCTTTTAAATATGGCTACTACTTGTTTTGCATTGTCTGATGAAGTTGAGTGTATGGAGGCTTGACAAAAGCGTTAACTGGAAGAACAAGAATTTTTAAAAAAGATAACCTGGTTGTCTGCCTAATTTTTTCTCTTCAGTGGTTTGTTTATTTTTTGTTTTTACAAAGGTTGAAAATAAACCTGCTGAACAGCCCTTTGTGCGAACCAAAATGACAAAAATCGTCATTCCGAACGGCACTGAAGTTCGAACTCAGATATTGAAAACACGCTTTAATGCAGGGAGGCAGGCCCCTCTGCATCCCCCATGTGGGGGGCATGCCCCCTACACCCCCTATTTTAATATTCTAATTCCGAGGACACACTACAGTGGGGAAGGGATCCATTTCCTGATCCCCACTATAGTGCACTCCGCACCCACAATGCCGAATCTGTGATGAGCGAATGTCAACGTGCATTCGCTTATTGAACATTTGATGCCTTTGTATTCCACTAACTGTGATCTTTCGACATGTTGCATTTCAACATATCAAAGGTGAACCATATATCTATCAATATCTAGCTATCTATATATTTATATATAGATAGCTAGATATAGATATAATTACATATAGATATATGTGTAGAACACATGAACCTCTTACTGCAAGAAATCTAGACAAAACCTAAAGTAATGGAGGGACAAATGCCCATAAATAGGGATAGATTTTAAATACTGCTCTCATAAACTTAAACATTTACTAGAATAAAAAACATTTGTGTTAGCATGTATTTTCTGAAGATAAGAAGTCTGAAACTCAAAAGTATGTCATTATTAATTACTTCAGTCCTCAGTGATGTGCCAGGAAAATCACAAATTTTATGAGGAACCAACCAAGAATATAAGTCAAAAATCTGGGCACACTGCAAAAATCTGGACAGTTGAGAGGTTTGAAGAGAATGGTGTAGAGAATTCATTTTCTTATGGACCCTTTAGAAATGTTTCATTTTTGTAAAGCACTGTCAGCTTTACTGGTTCTTTGTGGTTGTCTTTTCCTCTTTTTTGCATTTATCATTTTTTCTGGCATGATATTAATTTAGCTTGAAAACTATTTTCTTGTTGAAGTGATTTTCTTTCAAATTTAAGTATTAACTACTGCAAAGAGTCTTTAACTAAAAACAATAAAACATAAAATTGCACTGATGTAGTCCATAACTTTCTCAAACTGGTCTTAAATAGAAATGACTAATTCAACCTCTGGCACAGCATTTTGGTCATGTGACAGTTAGTACAGACCATGATCTATCACTAAATGATAACAATGATGTCGTGGTACGTTTACTTCCTTTTCTGTTGCTCTTTTGCAATATGTAATGACATATCTCTCCTTAAACTTTTTAAAGTTAGTATCTGCTACACTGTCTATTCACTTTGATTTCAGATGAAGCTTAACAAATGCATAGGCTTCAAAATGTTTTATTACTTCTGTGTTTTTAGCCACCTCTTTCTTTTGATGACTTTATGCATTCTCACAGGTGAGAACTGTGTTATGTGTTTTGTTAATTGTGAATTTCTTAAAAATAAACATTTAGTAGTTTAGAATATTGTTGACTCACTCTGTACAAGAAAGGTACTGTTAAAGTCTTTGTCATTTAAGGAATATTGAAGTAAAAACAAAATCTAGATTTTCGTCACTTTTTTTTAGTTGTTATTAATGGAGGAATCATTGAACTTTTAGTGTGTGTGTGTGTGTGTGTGTGTGTGTGTGTGTGTGTGTGTGTGTGTGTGTGTGTGTGTGTGTGTGTGTTTGTGTAGTCTGGATTCCTTGATATGATTATAAAATTCTTGTCACACATTACCAAGGTTAAAGCTGTGAGAAACAAATTTGTGTGCGTAGTTTTCATTTGTTTTCTATTCATTGTATTAATCCACTAAGCATATTTTAACTGGTCTGTAACACATTTTGTTAATTCACATCTGACAGATCTCATTCCTGTAGTCAAGGGTATAGTAGTTGATTATTTCTACCCCCATTTACCTACTGTGTGCTCTGAGTAAGTCAATTAACTGGACAAAATTCCTGGGTCACCCCAGAAAAGAACACTTGCATCCAACAGGATCATACAGTTAAATATTTTGTTTTAATTTTTCTTACTCTAAATAAGCAACTGAACATGTTGTTATTGCCAGCAAACATGTTTTGAACTTACAGTTTGGCTCATGTTGACCGTACCGCAGTTAGCCATATGATGTTTCTTATGATTCTTTGAAGCCTCATTCAAAATGTTTAATAGCCATGTGTCTAACACTGAGTTATCTATATTCTGTGAATTTTTACAATTTATTTTTTCTAGCTACTTATGGGCTGACTATATTCCAGACTTCATCAGTCACTGGCAGTGAAGGAGGCACTGTCATAATGAACTGCAGACTGTCAGAAGAATCTCTTGGACCTGTCCGATGGTACAAGGGGGACAATCAGCAGCAGCTCCTATACTCAGACATCAGAAATAATAAATCAGATCCACGAGTAATGAGAGCTCTACAAGACAATGCAACAAGAAACATCGATTTTTCCATCAAATTTACAAATATTACCCGCGATGATGCTGGGACGTATTACTGTGTGAAGCTTAATTCAGACAAAGCAACTGTAAATGCATCAGGTTCTGGAACCAAACTTTATTTCAGCAGTAAGTATTAAAAAATTATATATGAATATTGCAAGGATGTGAAAATAACTACATACATATGTAAGCAACACTTCTTCAGTAATCTCTAAATATAAAACTCAACCTTATATTATACAAAGTTGCAAATATATATATATATATATATATATATATATATATATATATATATATTATTTATTTATATATATATATATATATTTAGACTAAACAACACTTTAAAATTTAGGATAAAGTTATTATAGATCCAGTAAAGGAAAATACGTCATTAAGTAATATACATTTATATTAAGAAAGACATAGTAGAGTCTACATGCATTTTATCCAGTATCCTATGTGAAAATGAAAATGTATTGCTGTTAGCTACCTTTTTCACAACAAGGTTTTGGAAAACTTTAGATTATTTGCTTTTGAGCAGTGAAGTGCTCCGGATCATGCAGAACACTCCACAGTTAACATTGAAATTCCCCACTGTTCGGCTGTGCCACATTGAACAGTGGCGTCTCCACTACATAAGTTTTGAGTCGTCCATATACTGCAATTACAGCCAATTGGCATCATGGTATATGAACCAATCAAATAACCGCTCATGAGGTAAAAGGAGTCAATGACAAGCTCCACAAGTCATCCAATCACACACTAGCAATAGTTTTCACATGACTGCAGTATGGTAAAATTGGTAAAAGTCTTGAATGGCTGAAAATGTGTTGCTGACTGGTACTGCAAGCAACGGTACAAAAATGGTCCAGAGGATGCACAGCTGCTGCCCCTTTTCCTGTCTGTTCACTTCAGATAGGATCCTGATAGCTCTTCTTCCAGCTCTGACTCCTGTTGGTGAAGGTAAGTAAGCTTTAAATGTGGTTGGAAGTAGTTACTGACAGGTATGCCCTCAAACCATTCAGAACTGTTTTTTTTGTGGAAGCTTTTGTTTTGTTACTTCTTACATGCCTCTCTCCAAAACAACTGGAAATGGGATATTTCATAACTTGAAACATTAGATAAACTTGTTAATGTGTTATTTCAGTGCCATTGTAGCTGCCAGTTGTTACTGTCTTTTAGGTCTAATCCAAGTGCATGCAGCATACCTCTCAATCTCTTAACACAAGAAATGTGAACAAAGGCAAAAATAATGGGGGAACAAAGACCCCCAAAATGGGGACAGATTTTAAATATTGTTCTTATAAACTTAAGAATGTTGCTAGAATAATAGGTTTTACATTGGCATACATTTTCTGAAAGATATAAAGTCTAACGCTGAAATATCCGTCTTTTATTTATTGACTTAATTTCTCCATGATTCACCAGACAACCAGAAATTTTATGAGGAACACACCAAAAATAGGAGGCAAAACTTTGAACAGTTGAGAGGTATGAGGTGCTGTCACCTTTCTATTCATACTAGTAAAGTGTATCTCATTATGAGGAATGTTCCTCGTTTTGAGGCTTAAAAAAGTCCCAAGTTCCTTACAGCTCCACGCTGAGATGATATGTCATACATTCAATGCTTAGAATCACTGAAGAATGAAGTCATTAAAAAATAACAAATAATGGCAAGCATTTTGAGTTTCAGACTTTTTATCCTTCCGAAAATGCATAATAGTGCAAAACTTGTTATTCTAGCAACTTTATAAGTTTATAAGACCAATATTTAAATCCTGTCCCTGTTTGTGCGCCTTTGTCCACCCCATTCTTTATGGCTTTGTCCAGATTTCTTGCACTGAGACGTTGAGAGGTAGGCTAGTCCCTACTTTTAACTCCATTGTTAGCTCTGTCCCTCTTACTCCCTCCTAAGATTGGTGTTTTTTGTAGAAAAGGTGGTAAAGGAGAACTTTATTTCAGAAAATGTTTAATTTACATTCTCTTATTATGTCAGTGTCTCAAGTTAATAGTAATGTAATTATCTCTGTTCCTGATTATTTCTGGATTTGTCCCTGATTTGTTGAACTGTGAGACTGTTTAGTTCAGGCAGCAGTAGGGCTTCTAAAAGTCAGTGCTTGGCATTTATGTATTGAATAATCTCTGCTGTGAACGCTGAAATGTTAGCTCTGTCTCTTTAACTCTCTCCTAAAACTTGAGAAGAAAAGGTGGTGGATTATAACCTTCTTGTTTCAGAAAATGCTTATTAATTTGCATTCTCTTACTCCATCAATGTTTCAATTTAATAGTAATAAGCATCTTTATCGCTGATTAGTTGAGAGTTAATAATGCATTTTATACTGCAGCATCGTGGGTAGAATACTGTTGTAGCTGTTTTTTGTTAATTCAGCTACTCTTATTTTTTTTAAAAATATTTGTGTATTGAATAGTCCCTGCTTTTGATTCCAAAAGGTTAACTCTGTTCCTTTTACTTCCTCCTACAACTGGGGATTTTTCAGAGAAAATGTGGTGAATTACACTGTTGTTTCAGAAAATGTTTATTAATTTAACTTCTTATTCTGTCAATTTCTTGGGTTAATAGTAATATTCTAAGTGTCTCTGATTGTCCCTGTTACTAAGACTTTAAATGAATTAGTCTTGTCACAACCACTAATTTAATGACCATGAAATACAGGTTGCTGTAAGATGTGTTTGGTAACTAGAATGCAGTTAGTAATGCCTCATGGTGAGATGCTGCTAAGAAAGCCATAGCAAAGTACAGTAAGTGTGCATATGAAGCGTCTAAAGTATGATCGGATGCTGTTCATTTAGTGTATACATGGAATCGGTTGTGTGATATGTAACAGAACTGTTTAGAAAATGTAGGAAATGTAGCAAGTGGTATTCATGAGCATGTGATTTTACTTTTGATTCTGTTACAAAAGTGCTGTTTCATATTTGCTTATGATTTGGTTATAGTTTTGTTGTTGTCTTTCGGCTTTTACCAGTTAGGGGTCACCACAGCGGAACTCCGGTCCGCTAATGATTGGCAGTAGATTTTGACGAACGCCGAGGTGCCAGCTCGACATTCAACCTTCAACGAAGGCACACCCATTTACACATGTCTTTCAAACGCCCACCCAACTGCAGGGAGGACATGCAGACTCAATACGTTTTGGATTTGACTTACAAGTATGTCTTATTTTAAAAATGTTTAACCAGGCTCCATGGCAATTAGCTTATTTTCGAGCAGTGCAAAAGGAAGGTGATCCACATTTTGACTGTTTGTCACACATTGCTAGGGTTTGTGTTCCACATTATGATTTACTTTTTATAACCACAATTATAGATAAGGCACTGCTTTTCATTTTGCTAAGAAAAGTCTGGTGTCTATTAAAACTCTGCATAAGTTTTTGAAAATTGCTACCATCTCACCTAACTTCATATTTTATGCATAACCAATATCATTACTGAAATGTACTTTTATAGATATTGAGCTGTTCTGTTTTCAAGATGAACTGTGTGACCAGTAAAATACTTTGTGTGGTTTAAGTATTCCATGTGTCCTGGCTGAATGAATAGTTTTAATATGATTGCCAAGACTGTTGAATGTTGGGAAGGTATTCTATTGCTAAGTATTGTAATCAATTCTAAGATCATGCTAGCACATTTTGAAATTACAGAAGAAATTATATGAAATGACCTATATAGGAAGAACAATTTATATGTTAAAAACATGAATATACTAGCAAGATCTGAACTATTCAAGTAAATACGTATTAGAGACATATCCATGTTAGTGCAGAGATGTGTTTTGTTAAGAAATACTATCAAATCCCCTGAGATTTAGAATAAAATACCAAAGAGAACTTAAAATGCAGCAGACAAACATGCCAAATTATGTGGCAGATATTTTTTGTTTGGATTCTGGTCTTTGATTACATTTTCAGTCTGGCTTTCTGAGCATGTCCCAGCTTTGGCTGCTGGGGTTGGGGTAGGGGTGGTTACAGGAAGTTTCAATGGTCTTTGTCAAATTCCATCTCAAATTGCAGTTGTACTCACTACAGCTGTCACTTAGTCATTCATTAGTCTCACTTGGGCTTTTTATCCTCAGGGAAAAGTAACCTTTCAGGAACTTTATGACCTCAGTTGTTACTACCTTGTGGGAAAGCATATGAGCAGTGCAAAGCTAAACATTAATAAACAGAGTTTTCTGTTATTTCAAATTTTATTTTGTGCAGATTTCTGAATGCTAGCTAAGAGCTATGATGTTATGCATGACAGCCATTTGCTCTGTAGAAAGCATCAGAATGATGGAAGCTTTGAAAAAAAAAAAAAAAAAAAAAAAAGCATATGCGTGACACAAGCAATAGATTCATTTTAAACAATGATGTCTAAAACTTATTGTCACAATGGGGGCTGTTCACTACATCAACCTGCGATAGTTATGCATACTAATTCTGAAATTGCTTTACTACAGACTAAGGGGAATACGTCAATAGACTGATAAGATTTAGTATGCATTTACTAAACTGCACTGTTTTGACTATACTGCTTGCAGTTGTACTATGCAGAATAAATAAAGGAAATAAACAGCTCCACAATTAAGATAAGCTTTTTGATGAGTTCATGAAAAGTAATCACTGAGAGCCTTGCCTAACCTCCCCAATACAAGCACACACAAAAATGTAATAACTTTATTGTTTTCTAGTGATCGGGGACTGAAAGCTTTGACAGGAGCTGAATATTGTTAATTGTGTTCACCAGAGGGAATGAAAACAAGGCTGCATAAAGTAAACTGAAACCAGGAGTAGGTTGATGATGACGTGGTAAGGGGGAAGTGACAAGTGGGAGGTATAAGGACAAGTTTCTTTCGGTCAGAAGTTTGGACTCTGTGACTGTCCCTTTAAAATCCAATACAGAAACAAGTTTAGCCACAATGAGGACAAACTAATTATTAGCTAACTGGTATGTTACTAAAATGTGTGTAAAAGTACTGACATTTTTTTCTCTGCTGTAAATAACTTAGTTTTTATGCACACGAATACATATGGATGTATGCTTATTATATATATATATATATATATATATATATATATATATATATATATGTGTGTGTGTGTGTGTGTGTGTGTGTGTGGGTATACAGTGTTCTAATCAAAAATGTTTATGGTTAGATAGCTCTGTGTTTTTTCTTGCATCTATCTAGTTAGCTCTTTTTACTTATCTACTCATGCATATGATTTTAGTTCTTGTCACAGAGCTGATGAAGGCTTTATTGCATTAGTTAGCCAAAAGAGATTTTAGTTAAAAGTCACTCTTTTTATATGTATGTTATGCTTTTCTTAATGCCTGATTTTGGAATGAAGGTTGCAAATAGGTAGTGTTTTCCTTAACTAGGATTTAGTTTGATCTAATCAGTAGTAGTGTGTGGGGGTGAGTACTTTCTGTTCTTAAATGCACTTTTACTGTCCGGTTTATGTTGTTTGCCTGGAATAGGTTAGTTTAAAATTAAGCAATACATCTATTTTCCACACCTACTTCTAATTAAGTCTATAAAAACTGATATGTTTAATATTGTAAAAGTAGGTCTGATTTTTTGTTTTTGTTTTACTGAGGATCGATTGTCTGTGACAAATAAAGGCTTGTTGCTTTGGAATACTATGTGATTTTTGGAAATTATCATGTCTGAGCTCATCAACAAAGTTTTAAGACTACTAGTTTTTCCTTTTTTTATTTTTAATACATAGCATTCTACTTCAGCACCTTTCAAAAGTCACCCAGGTCAATGGACAGTGTAGAACAGAGAAAGTTCAAGATACATTTTAATTACAAAACTGAATCACACAAAACCCTGTGTTAAATCATCATTTTTGATGTGAAAGGAATGAAAAAAGAGAGAGGTGCTTAAATAACCAGTCGTGTAATGGTATTGTCTAAAGTTTAAAAACATATGATATGAACACTGTAGGCTAATTTGTTTTGTGTCTGCATTCTCCTAGTGTGCATGTATAAGCTAATTGTAGATCACACTACAAAAAAAAAAAAAAACAGCAATGTTGGATCCACAGAAAATGGACAAAGTTCTGACGGACCCTGAGGACCCTAGACCAACTGGTAATGTTGGTAATGGAGGAGATAATGAAGAAGGGGAATGAAAACAGGCAATGGCACTTCACCTATCCTGGGAGAAGGGATGACGTTCAGGTCCCTGCAAAGCTCACACTACCTACAGAGAGAGAGGTGCATGTCATGCAAAGTATGGAACAGGGATATGCACTTTGCTCTGCCAAGTCACATCCATTTGGTAGATTTTACGCAGTACGTGTAAAAAAATGCATGTTTAATGAGAGAAGGAAAAGCACTCACTACACGGACATTAAAACTAGAAAAATGGAAAATCATTTCATAGTTGCCTAGATGATACCTGCACCATGACTGCCTGTCATCCTGGAGATAAGGAACAAATGTGGACCTGGTGGTGCAAGGTAAGTGGTCAGCTGACATTAGGAAAAGGACTATGTTAAAAGCAGAATGAGTAGAAGTGCCCAGATAATAATTATTATTATTATTATTGCTGTTCTTGTTTCAATTTGGATCTAAAGTGTGTTAGATATTTTATCCATGGCAGTGTGGCATCCCTCAATAGCCTCCTTGGTTATTATTATTACTGTTTTGTTGTTGTTGTTGTTGTTTCAACATGCTTCCAAAGTGTGTTAGGTATTTCATCCATGGCAGTGCAGCATCCTTCATTAGCCTCCTTGGTTATTATTATTACTGTTTTGTTGTTGTTGTTGTTTCAACATGCTTCCAAAGTGTGTTAGATATTTCATCCATGGCAGTGTGGCATCCCTCATTAGCCTCCTTGGTTATTATTATTACTGTTTTGTTGCTGTTGTTGTTTCAACATGCTTCCAAAGTGTGTTAGATATTTCATCCATGTCAGTGCAGCATCCCTCATTAACGTCCTTGGTTATTATTATTACTGTTTTGTTGCTGTTGTTGTTTCAACATGCTTCCAAAGTGTGTTAGATATTTCATCCATGGCAGTGTGGCATCCCTCATTAGCCTCCTTGGTTATTATTATTACTGTTTTGTTGTTGTTGTTGTTTCAACATGCTTCCAAAGTGTGTTAGATATTTCATCCATGGCAGTGCGGCTTCCCTCATTAGCTTCCTTGGTTATTATTATTACTGTTTTGTTGTTGTTGTTTCAACATGCTTCCAAAGTCTGTTAGGTATTTCATCCATGGCAGTGCAGCATCCCTCATTAGCCTCCTTGGTTATTATTTTTACTGTTTTGTTGTTGTTGTTTCAACAGGCTTCCAAAGTATGTTAGATATTTCATCCATGGCAGTGCAGCATCCTTCAATACCCTCCTTGTTTATTATTATTACTGATTTGTTGTTGTTGTCTCAACATGCTTCCAAAGTATATTAGATATTTTATCCGTGGCAGTGCGGCATCCCATAATATCATCCTCTGTTATTATTATTACTGTTTTGTTGTTGTTGTTGTCTCAACATGCTTCCAAAGTGTGTTAGATATTTCAAGTAAAAAAGCAGCAAAAGTCATATAACAAAGTCCATAAATGTCGTATTATGGCAGGAACTCCAAGGCTTAAAAACACTTGTAGAAACTCCACTTTATTCACCAAATAACAGAAATTAAAACAGATTGGCAACAGGTTTAAGCGCTTTCATCTCTAAGTGAGACTTCATCAGAAACAGT
Organism: Protopterus annectens; assembly: GCF_019279795.1. NCBI lineage: Eukaryota > Metazoa > Chordata > Ceratodontiformes > Protopteridae > Protopterus > Protopterus annectens. The sequence goes on along the minus strand of NC_056743.1, from coordinate 1,855,205,228 downwards.
GCTTTAAAACCAAAGACTCATTTAAATAACCACTCTAATTAAACAATTAATGATGTCACCATGACATTGTTGTAAAAATACTTTTCTTAAAGATATACACATTTGATCCTGGTTCCACAATGAATTACACAATGTTTAAAATTTAAAATTGGAATATATTAACTAGTGATATTGGACTAAAAGATATAGTAGGTGAATGTCCCATGTTTAATTATAGAAGAAATAAGAATTTAAAAGAATTATTATGCAAGGAGGTACATTTGGATAAAGGGTTGAAGCCAAACCTGAGTGCAGGCACTCATCCCTGCGGTAATTGCAAAGCATGTATGTATATTAGGGGGGACGTAGATTTTAAACATCCTGATATAAGTAAAACTTTTTATTTTAAGAGGAGGGCAACATGTAGGACACAACATCTGGTCTATATGGCTAATTGTGAAAAAATGTGCATGTTTTTATATTGGCATGACCAATAACATGTTAAAAGTTAGGATTCTGCAACATCTTAGCAATATTAGAAACTGTGACTTGAGTAATGCACTTTATAGGCATATAAGTATGAATCCTACACATAGTTTTAAATTTAGATGTATAGTCAACATTAGGGTTAATGATAGGGGGGGTGACATCAAACACAGAACAGCTTTAGCTGAATCCAAATGGATTGTTGCTCTAAGAGCACATAGACCCCCAGGCCTTAATGATGTGTTACCCATTAAACCTGCTCTACAGAATAGGCGGGTATTTGTAAGCAAGTGATTGGATGGTTTGTATTTTAAATATGGCTGTTTTATTGTGTTAAAAATTATGTCTGACGAAGGGTTATCCTGAAAGCGCTTACTTTTATTTAATAAATGGTGATTTTATTGGTTTCATCTTGGCAGTGTCCTGCTACTTCTTGTCTTTTGGATTTATCTGTTTTAGTACCTTGGGACTTCAGCATAACGTTTCATCTTTGTTTGTGTATTGACTTGATTTTGTTGATAACGTTATGCCTGCTGAGAATACTGAAAATAACAATTCTGCTACTGAATTTTCAGCCATGACTCCGGGTGAGATTCTTTATGGCAACCTTGAAAAAACGTCTACCATACAAGGCAATCCGCTCCTTGATTTGGGCTTTGTTGTTCAGAAGGAAGGATTACCAGGTAAAGTTACCCCTGTAGCGGTTGACAGAGCATTTGAAGATTTGTTAAGAAACTGGAACTTTAAGGCAGGAAAAATGCAGTGCTTGCAATGGCAAGCTTTTCACTTGGAAGCCTGCATTAGTTACGGCATAGTTCCCAGGGGAATGAGGATTCTGTGTATGCCAGCTCAGGGAGATAGATACCCTGAGCTTTTGGCTAAATGGCAAGCGCTTAATTTAAGCACCAGTATAGAATATATGAGGTTGCTTATACAGTTCTTTGCACCGGAGCTTGATGCCCTGAAGCAAGAGGTATCTTCATTGTATTCCAGGCTTGTATCTGACTTTCCTGAAAATAAGAATAAAGAGAGACTTTCTACAGTTAAACTGTCCCTGGCAAAAGAAGCTGACAAGCTTCGAGAGACTAAACTAAGTAAAATAAAAAGGGACTACTCTGACTTTGTTAATGGCAACATCTTCATTTGGCCGAGGTTTAGAGAGCGTGTAGTGGAGCCGATGAAATGTCATCCGAGGTCGTCAGTGACACGCGATGAGGCGACGCGTATGGAAGAAGTGGTAGGGAGACCAACGATACAGCATGCACGACAACAGAGTAATATGGAGGTTCCAATTTCAGCTCGTTTTTCTGGTAATAAGGCAGAAGCAGAGAAAAGCTTAACATTGTGTGCACAAGGGGAACGAGAGAAGTTGCACACGCAGGAGCTAAACGGCACGCATCATAGTTCCTCTGTTTTTGAGAATTCAACGGCTGATAGTAGGGCTCGACGAGATTCCCTACATGAAGGGGAAACATCAGATGTCGTAAATCAGCACATAAATGAGGCATATGTCCCACGTTTGGAAGGTGATATATCTACACTATCGAATGCTTTGGGAAATGATAACACAGTTGTAGTGTCTGAGACAACAGGGACAGCTATTGAACATAATAAGGAGCCGGGGGCTCACTCGAAAACCAACCAAGGAGCGTTACATTTTTTGGGAAGCCTTCCAGCACCTGTGAGAAAGAAGGGTGCCTGGAAAAGATCCTCGAGCGAGGACAGAAATGTGGACAAACGCAGAAGAACTTTACAGTGACTGATGGTGTTTCTAATGGTATTGTATATAATTTATCAAAAGTCTTGTTGAGTCCAGATGAACTTCAAGTACTTAACAAAGGGTTAAAATTTGTACCGAGTAGAATGTGTGTATATAGTGATGTTATTTTTGATTTAATGTTGTTCTGTCGAAGTGTTGTATTAAGATTAATGTATGACAGTCAAATAGGAGATCGAATAGAACCAAAAAAACCTAGCAGTTTTGTGCCTAATTTGACACCCTCGCTTAATTTGTTTATGAATGGGTGTGAGAAGGATTTGTTTAAGTATTTTGAGGGAAGGAATAATAGTGTATATTATAATTTAACCTTGGCGCAAAAACGGGCACTCCATGGGTTGATGGATAACAAAGAAATAACTATAAAAATGGCGGACAAGGGAGGTGCAATTGTAGTGTTGGATACGAAATGGTATGACAAAAAATTAAGGGATACATTGGCTATGGATGGAGCTTATGAACAGGTAAACCCATTACAAGTTAAAATGATAATAGACAATGTACATAGTGAGTTAACAGTTTTGTTAGAGGGAATGAGAATAACCAAGGAAACTTATGAATTTTTGAGAATAGATAAACCAGTCACACCCGTATTCAAGGCCCTACCTAAGATCCATAAATCATTTAGTGACCCACCACTCAGGCCTATTGTTTCGGGAAGAGGGTGGGTCACAGAAAATGTTTCGATTTGGTTAGAATTTGTTCTGAAACCCTATTTAGAGAAAATTAATAATATACTGAAGGATACAGGGCATTTTTTGGGACAGTTAGCAAAGGTGGTTAAGTTAGAAGGAAAGAAATTATTAATGGCTACATTGGATGTCAACAGTCTCTTTACTGTTATTGATCATGATTATGGTATTACAGCAGTAGGTGAGGTCATCAGCAATTTAGGAGCTACAGAACATATGCGACTCACTATGGAAAGCCTGCTTTCTTTGGTTTTGTTTAATAATGTCTTCATGGGACCTGGGTCCCTATACAGACAAGCACGGGGGGTGGCCATGGGCACCCCCTGTGCTAATACTTATGCAAACCTAGTGTTATCTAAATGGGAGACTAAAGAGATTTTGAACAATCAGCCATGGCTTAAACACATAGTTCTATATGTTAGATTTGTAGATGATGTTTTTATTTTATGGGATGGGGATTTGCCCACCTTTGAAAGCTTCTTAGCCTTTCTACATACGACAACAACTTTTTTGAGTTTTAGTGCTAAAACTTCATTTAATCAGATAGACTTTCTAGATGTCTGTGTGGAACAGACTGACTTGGGATTTACATCGAGACTCTACAGAAAAGAATGTTGGCAAAATACACTGCTATCTTTTGACAGCATGCATCCGAGGCACATTTTTCCAAACATCATAAAAAGTCAGGTGGGCAGGATTTCTAGGGTATGTTCTGAGGATGCATGCTGTGATGAGGAATTGTCAAAGTTAGATCAGCACCTTATTGATAGAGGCTATGGGAGATCTTTAATTGATAATGTCATGAGTAACAACAAACAACATAGGAAAACAAGGTACAAACCATGGATGAATGGTACATATAGGGATAGACAGGACAATATTGTGTCTAATAGAAATAAAGATGAAAAACCCAAACTATTATTTACCTATGGTAGTAATATTAAGGACATTTGCCAAATAGTGCAGAATAATTGGAATATACTAACAAGTGATATTGGACTAAAAGATATAGTAGGTGAATGTCCCATGTTTAATTATAGAAGAAATAAGAATTTAAAAGAATTATTATGCAAGGAGGTACATTTGGATAAAGGGTTGAAGCCAAACCTGAGTGCAGGCACTCATCCCTGCGGTAATTGCAAAGCATGTATGTATATTAGGGGGGACGTAGATTTTAAACATCCTGATATAAGTAAAACTTTTTATTTTAAGGGGAGGGCAACATGTAGGACACAACATCTGGTCTATATGGCTAATTGTGAAAAATGTGCATGTTTTTATATTGGTATGACTAATAATATGTTAAAAGTTAGGATTTTGCAACATCTGAGTAATATTAGAAACTGTGATTTGAGTAATGCACTTTATAGGCATATAAGTATGAATCCTACACATAGTTTTAAATTTAGATGTATAGTCAACATTAGGGTTAATGATAGGGGGGGGTGACATCAAACACAGAACAGCTTTAGCTGAATCCAAATAGATTGTTGATCTAAGAGCACATAGACCCCCAGGCCTTAATGATGTGTTACCCATTAAACCTGCTCTACAGAATAGGCGGGTATTTGTAAGCAAGTGATTGGATGGTTTGTATTTTAAATATGGCTGTTTTATTGTGTTAAAAATTATGTCTGACGAAGGGTTATCCCGAAAGCGCTTACTTTTATTTAATAAATGGTGATTTTATTGGTTTCATCTTGGCAGTGTCCTGCTACTTGTCTTTTGGATTTATCTGTTTTAGTACCTTGGGACTTCAGCATAACGTTTCATCTTTGTTTGTGTATTGACTTGCTTCCAAAATGTGTTAGATATTTCATCCATGGCAGTGGGCATCCGTCATTTGCCTCCTTGGTTATTATTATTATTACTGTTTTTTGTTATTTTTGTTTCAACATGCTTCCAAAGTGTGTTAGATATTTCATCCGTGGCAGTGCAGCATCCCCCATTAGCGTCCTTGGTTATTATTATTACTGTTTTGTTGTTGTTGTTTCAATATGCTTCCAAAGTGTGTTAGATATTTCATCCATGGCAGTGCGGCATCCCTCAATACCCTCATTGGTTATTATTATTACTGTTTTGTTGTTGTTGTTGTTGTTTTTCAACATGCTTCCAAAGTGTTTTAGGTATTTCATCAATGGCAGTGTGGCATCCCTCAATAGCCTCCTTGTTTTTTTTTTACTGTTTTGTGGTTGTTGTTATTGTTGTTGTTGTTTCAACCTGCTTCCAAAGTGTGTTAGGTATTTCATCCATGGCAGTGCAGCATCCCTCATTAGCCTCCTTGGTTATTATTATTACTGTTTTGTTGTTGTTGTTGTTGTTGTTGTTGTTGTTTCAACATGCTTCCAAAGTGTGTTAGATATTTCATCCATTGCAGTGCGGCATCCCTCAGTAGCCTCCTTGGTCATTATTATAACTGTTTTGTTGTTGTTGTTGTTGTTGTTGTTAGCGCATCC
>NC_056743.1:1855044264-1855199338 GCF_019279795.1 Protopterus annectens | reverse complement strand
CAGAATTAATTCTCTATGTTTTCCTGTTTTGTTGAGTAGCAACATCCTATAATATTTTAGATTTGCTACAGGCTCTCCATTCAGAACCCATCACTGTTTGAATCTAAAACAACTAGACTGGCTAGAATTTCTTAACCAGCTCCAATTTCACCAACTTACAATAATCCACAAGACCCTGTAACAACCCAGCAACACTCCAATACTGTTTAGCCTCATTACCCCTTACAATAATTTCAAGACTCTACACTCCTCAAATAAACTGCTGATCAATACAAACAAATCTAACAACTCAGCAGGTGACTCCTTGTTCTCTAACTCTGTTGGTAAACTATGGAACCAACTACCCTCTGAACTCACCTCTCAGACTTCTCTCTCACTTTTCAAAATGAATCTAAAACTATTTCTCAACAAACACTGGCCATGCTCCTGCACTTACCCTGACTAACTTTTTCCTTTTGCTAATTTCACCCCACATCCTTTACAGTCTTCCCTTAATGTTTCAATTTACTATGTTATTGCATTTAAAACTCACTTATACATTACCCTCTATGGAATTAATGCTTATGTTATTAATCACTACGAGTATTATAATTTGTACTAAAAAAAAAAAAATTATATACTTGTAAGAATTGTCTTTTTTTATATTGATATGTCATAACTTATATATTAATTAATTTTTTATGTTTCTTGGAGCTTTTCTCCCCGGGCCTCTACTGAAAATGGACATGTATCCAGCTAGACTAGCCCGGTCAACAAATGTAAAATAAAATAAAAATAAAATAAAAAATAAATTGTTGTTTCAACATGCTTCCAAAGTGTGTTAGATATTTCATCCATGGCAGTGCGGCATCCCTCATTAGCCTCCTTGGTTATTATTATTATTATTATTATTACTGTTTTGTTGTTGTTGTTGTTTCAACATGCTTCCAAAGTGTGTTAGATATTTCATCCATGGCAGTGCAGCATCCCTCATTAGCCTCCTTGGTTATTATTATTACTGTTTTGTTGTTGTTGTTGTTGTTTCAACATGCTTCCAAAGTGTTAAATGAAAAATAGCCAAAAATCAATCAAATAAACAGAGAAATGGCAGAAAATGATGTCTCAGATGAAAAAAATGCAGGATGCTTCACAAGAAATAGCGTATAAAACCTTTAATTACCGCTTTCATCGACTGACTTCCTCAGAATACTTAATACATATAAAACACTCCTTTATATACACCCTCCAATCAATTCTTAATTAGTTGATTGTTAATTAAAACTGTCTTAAATGTTCCAAAACTCATGTTTTAAAAAATAGACAATGATAAATCATGTTGTTTGTCAATACATAATTTCCTATGTTTTAAAAAACATTTTATATTTATTGTTTCGTTTAGACCAGGGGGATGGTCTGCTTTCAACTTAATCTGCCATAAGGTCTCTTTGTTCAAGGTAATTTTAAAATCACCAGCCCTTAAATCCTTTTGGCAGACTTCCACAGTAAAACAAATTTCTTAAAGTTTGTACAGACAGTTGAATGTTTAAATAGTACACTTTTTGAGTCCTTTATCTTTATGTAGTATAAATGTTTTAATACGTGTCGCCAAGCTCCTGGTGGTCATGCCCACATAGAATGCCTGGCAGACCGTACACAGAGCAATATACACTACACCAGTGGTATTACAAGAAATATACCCTGGAACTTCCAAAGTTCTGTCACTCGTAATTACAGAAATGTATGGACCTGTGGAAATGTACCTACAAATCTTACAATTAAAACAACAAAACATACCCCTTTTAACTATATTGTTTTCTCTTGTGAAAATATTATCTTGTTCTAGTAATTTTTTTATGTTGTAGTCATTTGAAAACAAAATTTGGTTTACTTCCTACCACCTTAAGAATCTCACTATTTCCTTGTATAATTCTCCAATTCTTTTCCAGAACTGCCCTAATACCATTAGCATCAGTGTTCATGGCCAAAGAGCAAACTAATCCAGGGTCTATAGATGTTAATTCAACCTTGTTGACTATATCTGTAGATAATTTGTTTAGAATTGCTGTATAATGTGTTTGATGTTTGTTAAAAATCTCATTTCCAATATCTATCACTAACTTCTCATCATATCCCCTATTTACAAAAAGAGACATAATGAAGTTAAATTCTTGTATTAAATCACTTAATCTACTAGTCATCCGGCAAGCTCTTATGTACTGACCCCTAGGGATGTTTCTGATTGTATACCTTGGATGATTACTTTGAAAATGTAAATAACTGTTTGTAAAAGTCTGTTTTCGGAAAATCTTACTGTGAAACCTGTTTTCACTAATGTCCCACCAAAAACATACATCCAGAAAATTGATGTTGGGACCTGTGTTACCTTTGGTGAATTTCAAATAATTAGATGTTAAATTAACATCATTATAAAAACAGTGAAGAAGGTGTTGGTAATAAAAGGAAGGAAAATAGTGAAATTATAAGAACGAATGTTAGGAACAAAGAGGTAGTACAAAACAAAAAACCACCGACAAATAGTAACAGTAACACTAGTAAAAGCAGTGTCTTGACACGCAGTAAAACTTTTTGGGGTTCAAATTCGTCAGAGGACGAAATTTAAATGAAGTTAATGAATGTTTTGATATTATCAATTTATCTAAGCACATTTTCAGTGACACAGAAATGAAAGTGTTAAAATACGGCTTAAACTTTGTACCATGCAGTAGAGGTAATTATAGTAGAACGGTGGTAGATATAAAAAAATTTACCAGAAAAATGAATTTAACATATGTGATGCATGATTTAAAATCTACCAATAGTAGTTTAATTAAACCTTCAAGCTATACTCCTAAACTGCATAACACAATTAAGGTCTTTGAAGAAATATGCATAGATGACATAAACAAAGTGTTTAAAACTAGAAATCATTTCATTGATAATCTTACTAAATCTGAAAGGGCAGCATTAGGAAATCTTAGGACTTTAGCAGGACATTACAGATTTATGAAAAGTGATAAGGGTTCCAACATAGTTATTATGGAACAGGAAGTTTACGAAGCTAGCATTCTAAATATCTTGGGAAATTTAAACGAATATAGAAAAGTAACTGTTTTGGATATACAGAAATCATATCGCTTCATTAACTCCTATCTTTATGAAGCGTTAATGTCGAGTGACATAATTAATGAGATATATAACTTTTGTTTAGTAGAGAGTCCTAAAATAGGGGTCTTTTTTGGAATACCAAAAACGCATAAACAACTAACTGACCCCCCATTTTGCCCTATAGTCTCTGCTCCTCATTCCATTTCTGAAGGAATTTCCCTAGTTTTGGATGCTAGCTTGGGGCCATTAATTTCAAAATGTGATTCCTATGTTAAAGATTCCTGGCATTTTCTAGAAAAATTAAGAAATTTTCAAGAGAAAAGAATTTTTGATCCCAAGAAACATAATTTTTACATTGGATGTGGTGTCACTATACACCTGTATACCTCATGATGAAGGTGTAGAAGCTGTACGAAGTTATTTAACAAACAACACTGTTTTTTCTAATAATACAATTTCAACAATATGTAATTTTATGGAATTAATACTAGAGAATAATTACTTTTTATTTAAAAATCAATATTTTCAACAAATTAGAGGGGTAGCCATGGGCTCCCCGGCTGCACCAGCCTATGCTAACATAGTAATGGCATGGTGGGAAACTGAACATCTGTCTCAACTAAGTAGTATTTACAAAATAGTATTTTATTCCAGATTTATAGATGATTTAATCTTTATAATAGAAGGAAACAGTAATACAGTGGATGAATTTTATAATGACGTTAATTTAACATCTAATTATTTGAAATTCACCAAAGGTAACACAGGTCCCAACATCAATTTTTTGGATGTATGTTTTTGGTGGGACATTAATGAAAACAGGTTTCACAGTAAGATTTTCCGAAAACAGACTTTTACAAACAGTTATTTACATTTTCAAAGTAATCATCCAAGGTATACAATCAGAAACATCCCTAGGGGTCAGTATATAAGAGCTTGCCAGATGACTAGTAGATTAAATGATTTAATACAAGAATTCAATTTCATTATGTCTCTTTTTGTAAATAGGGGATATGATGAAAAGTTAGTGATAGATATTGGAAATGAGATTTTTAACAAACATCAAACACATTATACAGCAATTCTAAACAAATTATCTACAGATATAGTCAACAAGGTTGAATTTACATCTATAGACCCTGGATTAGTTTGCTCTTTGGCTATGAACACTGATGCTAATGGTATTAAGGCAGTTCTGGAAAAGAATTGGAGAATTATACAAGGAAATAGTGAGATTCTTAAGGTGGTAGGAAGTAAACCAAATTTTGTTTTTCGAAATGACTATAATATAAAAAAATTACTAGAACAAGATAATATTTCCACAAGAAAAAACAATATAGTTAAAAAAGGTATGTTTTGCTGTTATAATTGTAAGATTTGTAGGTACATTTCCACAGGTCCATACATTTCTGTAACTACGATTGATAGAACTTTGGAAGTTCCAGGGTATATTTCTTGCAATACCACCAGTGTAGTATATATTGCCCTTTGTACGGTCTGCCCGGCATTCTATGTGGGCATGACCACCAGGAGCTTGGCGACACGTATTAAAGAGCATTTATACTACATAAAGATAAAGGACTCAAAAAGTGTACTATTTAAACATTCAACTGTCTGTACAAACTTTAAGAAATTTGTTTTTACTGTGGTGGAAGTCTGCCAAAAGGATTTAAGGGCTGGTGATTTTAAAAATTACCTTGAACAAAGAGAGACCTTATGGCAGATTAAGTTGAAAGCAGACCATCCCCCTGGTCTAAACGAAATAATAAATATAAAATGTTTTTTAAAACACAGGAAATTATGTATTGACAAACAACATGATTTATCATTGTCTATTTTTTAAAACATGAGTTTTGGAACATTTAAGACAGTTTTAATTAACAATCAACTAATTAAGAATTGATTGGAGGGTGTATATAAAGGAGTGTTTTATATGTATTAAGTATTCTGAGGAAGTCAGTCGATGAAAGCGGTAATTAAAGGTTTTATACGCTATTTCTTGTGAAGCATCCTGCATTTTTTTCATCTGAGCCATCATTTTCTGCCATTTCTCTGTTTATATGCTTCCAAAGTGTGTTCGATATTTCATGCATGGCAGCGTGGTATCCCTCTGTAGACTTCTTGGTTATTATTATTATTACTGTTTTGTTGTTGTTGATATTGTTGTTTCAACATGCTTCCAAAGTGTGTTAGATATTTCATGCATGGCAGCGTGGTATCCCTCTGTAGTCTTCTTGGTTATTATTATTATTACTGTTTTGTTGTTGTTGATATTGTTGTTTCATCATGCTTCCAAAGTGTTAGATATTTCATCCATGGCAGTGCGGCATCCGCCATTTGCCTCTTTGGTAATTATTAATACTGTTTTGCTGTAGTTGTTGTTTCAACATGCTTCCAAAGTGTGTTAGGTATTTCATCCATGGCAGTGCGGCATCCGTCATTTGCCATTTTGGTTATTATTATTACTGTTTTGCTGTAGTTGTTGTTGTTTCAACATGCTTCCAAAGTGTGTTAGGTATTTCATCCATGGCAGTGCAGCATTTCTCATTAGCCTCCTTGGTTATTATTATTACTGTTTTGTTGTTGTTGTTGTTGTTGTTTCAACATGCTTCCAAAGTGTGTTAGATATTTCATCCATGGCAGTGCGACATCCCTCAATGGCCTCCTTGGTTTTATTACTACTGTTTTGTTGTTGTTGTTGTTTCAACATGCTTCCAAAGTGTATTAGATATTTCATCCATGGCAGTGCGGCATCCGTCATTTGCCTCCTTGGTTATTATTATTACTGTTTTTTTGTTGTTTTTGTTTCAACATGCTTCCAAAGTGTGTTAGATATTTCATCCATGGAAGTGTGGCATGCCTCAATAGCCTCTTTTGTTATTATTATTACTGTTTTATTGTTTACTCACATAAACACAACAATAAAATTAGTTAACAAAAAACTAGGATCCCCATACAGAATCAAACCCTTTCTTACACCAGTAGCCAAGACCACTATAGCCAGAACTCACTTAATCTCCACTCTACTCTATGCTTCTCCTATATACACCAATCTCTCCAAAAACAACCTCAGCAAACTAGCAACATCCTATAATAATATTGCTAGATTTGCTTCAGGCTCTCCTTTCAGAACCCATCACTGTTTGAATCTAAAACAACTAGACTGGCTAGAATTTCTTAACCAGCTCCAATTTCACCAACTTACAATAATCCACAAGACCCTGTAACAACCCAGCAACACTCCAATACTGTTTAGCCTCATTACCCCTTACAATAATTTCAAGACTCTACACTCCTCAAATAAACTGATGATCAGTACAACCAAATCTAACAACTCAGCAGGTGACTCCTTGTTCTCTAACTCTGTTGGTAAACTATGAAAACAACTACCCTCTGAACTCACCTCTCAGACTTCTCTCTCACTTTTCAAAATGAATCTAAAACTATTTCTCAACAAACACGGGCTATGCTCCTGAACTTACCCTGACTAACTTTTTCCTTTTGCTAATTTTCACCCCACATCCTTCACAATCTTCCCTTAATGTTTCAATTTGCTATGTTATTGCATTTAACACTCACTTATACATTACCCTCTATGGAATTAATGCTTATGTTATTAATCACTACGAGTATTATAATTTGTACTAAAAAAAAAAAAATTATATACTTGTAAGAATTGTCTTTTTTTATATTGATCTGTCATAACTTCTATATTAATTAATTTTTTATGTTTCTTGGAGCTTTTCTCCCTGGGCCTCTACTGAAAATGGACATGTATCCAGCTAGACTAGCCCGGTCAACAAATGTAAAATAAAATAAAAATAAAATAAAAAATAAATTATTGTTTCATCATGCTTCCCAAGTGTGTTAGATATTTCATCCATGGCAGTGCGGCATCCCTCATTAGCCTCCTTGGTTATTATTATTATTACTGTTTTGTTGTTGTTGTTGTTTCTGTTGTTGTTTGAACATGCTTACAAAGTATGTTAGATATTTCAGACATGGCAGGGCAGCATCCCTCATTAGCCTCCTTGGTTATTATTATTACTGTTTTGTTGTTGTTGTTGTTTCAACATGCTTCCAAAGTGTATTAGATATTTCATCCATGGCAGTACGACATCCTACAATAGCCTCCTTGGTTATTATTATTACTGTTTTGCTGCTGTTGTTGTTCTTGTTTTTTCAACATGCTTCCAAAGTGTGTTAGATATTTCATCCATGGCAGTGTGGCATCCCTCATTAGCCTCCTTGGTTATTATTATTACTGTTTTGTTGTTTTTGCTGTTGTTGTTTCAACAAGCTTCCAAAATGTAATAGGTATTTCATCCATGGCAGTGCGGCATCCCTCAATACCCTCCTTGGTTATTATTATTACTATTTTGTTGTTGTTGTTGTCTCAAAATGCTTCCAAAGTGTATTAGATATTTCATCCATGGTAGTGAGACATCCTACAATAGCCTCCTTGGTTATAATTATTACTGTTTTGCTGCTTTTGGTGTTCTTGTTTTTTCAACATGCTTCCAAAGTGTGTTAGATATTTCATCCATGGCAGTGTGGCATCCCTCATTAGCCTCCTTGGTTATTATTATTAATGTTTTGTTGTTTTTGCTGTTGTTGTTTCAACAAGCTTCCAAAATGTAATAGGTATTTCATCCATGGCAGTGCAGCATCCCTCAATAGCCTCCTTGGTTATTATTATTATTACTATTTTGTTGTTGTTGTTGTCTCAAAATGCTTCCAAAGTGTATTAGATATTTCATCCATGGCAGTGAGACATCCACAATAGCCTCCTTGGTTAGAATTATTTCTGTTTTGCTGCTTCTGGTGTTCTTGTTTTATCAACATGCTTCCAAAGTGTGTTAGATATTTCATCCATGGCAGTGTGGCATCCCTCATTAGCCTCCTTGGTTATTATTATTACTGCTTTGTTGTTTTTGCTGTTGTTGTTTCAATAAGCTTCCAAAATGCATTAGGTATTTCATCCATGGCAGTGCGGCATCCCTCAATAGCCTCCTCTGTTATTATTATTACTGTTTTTTTGTTGTTGTTCAACATGCTTCCAAAATTTGTTAGATATTTCATCCAAGGCAATGTGGCATTAGCCTTTCTTATTGTTATTACTGTTTTGTTTTTGTTGTTCAATATGCTTCCAAAGTATGTTAGATATTTCATACATGGCAGTGCAGCATCCCTCATTAGCCTCCTTGGTTATTATTATTACTGTTTTGTTGTTGTTGTTGTTGTTTTGTTGTTGTCTCAACATGCTTCCAAAGTGTATTAGATATTTCATCCATGGCAGTACGACATCCTACAATAGCCTCCTTGGTTATTATTATTACTGTTTTGCTGCTGTTGTTGTTCTTGTATTTCAAACATGCTTCCAAAGTGTGTTAGGTATTTCATCCATGGCAGTGCAGCATCCCTCAATAGCCTTCTTGGTTATTATTACTCTTTTTTTGTTGTTGTTGTTGTTTCAACATTCTTCCAAAGTATGTTAGATATTTCATCCATGGCAGTAGGGCATCTGTCATTTGCCTCCTTGGTTATTATTATTACTGTTTTGTTGTTGTTGTTGTTGTTTCAACATGCTTCCAAAGTGTGTTAGATATTTCATCTGTTGCAGTGTGGCATCCCTCAATGGCCTCCTTGGTTATTATTATTACTGTTTTGTGGTTGTTGTTATTGTTGTTGTTTCAACTTTTCTTCCAAAGTGTGTTTGGTATTTCATCCATGGCAGTGCAGCATCCCTCATTAGCCTCCTTGGTTATTATTATTATTACTGTTTTGTTGTTGTTGTTGTTGTCTCAACATGCTTCCAAAGTGTGTTGGATATTTCATCCATGGCAGTGCAGCATCCGACATTAGCCTCCTTAGTTATTATCTTTACGGTTTTGTTGTTGTTGTTTCAACATGCTTCCAAAGTGTGTTAGATATTTCATCCATGGCAGTGCGGCATCCCTCATTAGCCTCCTTGGTTATTATTATTACTGTTTTGTTGTTGTTGTTGTTTCAACATGCTTCCAAAGTGTGTTAGATATTTCATCCATGGCAGTGCAGCATCCCTCTGTAGTCTTCTTGGGTATTATTATTACTCTTTTGTTGTTGTTGTTTCAACATGCTTCCAAAGTGTATTAAATATTTCGTTCATGGCAGGGCTGCATCCATCATTTGCCTCCTTGGTTATTATTATTACTGTTTTGTTGTTGTTGTTGTTGTTGTTTCAACATGCTTCCAAAGTGTGTTAGATATTTCATCCATGGCAGTGTGGCATCCCTCAATAGCCTTCTTGGTTATTATAATTATAACTATTTTGTTGTTGTTGTTTCAACATGCTAGCAAAGTGTGTTAGATATTTCAGCCATGGCAGTGCAGCATCCCTCATTAGTGTCCTTGGTTATTATTATTACTGTTTTGTTGTTGTTGTTTCAACATGCTTCCAAAGTGTGTTAGATATTTCATCCATGGCAGTGCGGCATCCCTCATTAGCCTCCTTGGTTATTATTATTACTGTTTTGTTGTTGTTGTTGTTTCAACATGCTTCCAAAGTGTGTTAGATATTTCATCCATGGCAGTGTGGCATCCGTCATTTGCTTCCTTGCTTATTATTATTCCTTTTTTGTTGTTGTTGTTCTTGTTGTTGGTGTTGTTGTTGGATCAACAACCTTCCAAAGTGTGTTAGAATATTTCATCCATGGCAGTGGATGATCCCTCATTAGCCTCCTTGGTTATTGTTATTACTGTCTTGTTGTTGTTGTTGTTTCAACATGCTTCAAAAGTGTGAGATATTTCATCCATGGCAGTGCAGCATCCCTCATTAACCTCTTTGGACTTCATCCCCTTACCAGTTCAGCATTAGTCAGACAGCCACTGACTATGTTTTTATCTCATCCTTACTGGTAGTGCTAGTTCCGTCAGAGTTGTGTGACAGGCATGTCGGACTGGACCTGATGACACTAACTATGACCCTATCTCCCATGCATGATGGTGTTATTGTCCTGGGCTACTGCTTGCATTGAGGCATGGTCTAGGAGCATCTCCACCAACTACCAATGAAGACAACACAGTCCAGACATTGCTAACTGCCTAGCCCATCTTCTTCTTGTCTGATGTAGCTAAAATCTAATTTCATCTGAGACCTGTTGAGAAAAGCTCCAGCACTATCAGAATAATTTATAAATCAGATAAGGAAATTACATATATACAGTTCTGCAGAAAAGTCCATCATTTTGAAAACATTTTTATTAGAAGATGAAGGACATGTATGTGATAATGGTAGAATGCGAACATAGAAACCTTGAAATGGTTTAAACAAACCAATGCAGCAGGAGAGGAGAGATGAGAGATGAGATTTTATGTTGAAAGTAGAATAAAGGAAAATATTGCATCAAGTTATAAGCTATTCTACCATTTGGCAAAGGTTAGCTAAAATACATTATAACTAACTCCAGATGTCTGCATCCTGGATATCCCATACTGATTGGACTAAATGTGTTGTGTTGGCCAGCCAAACATATTTTCATTATTATCGTAATCACAGTATTTATTCCTGACAGTGTTAAACATTTACTGATACTGCCTTATCCCAAAAATACCTAAACCCACCAGAGACAGTGACTTCCGGTTGATAACAGAGTTCTGGCCTTTCGCTAACAATGCTAGGAAAATTGGTGTGCACAGAAATACTGGAATACATTGTAAAGTTTGACATCTTAGCAGATAACAACATGATTTTTGTCTGAATTACAGTACCATGGCAGCATTACATACCTTAACCAACCAAACATGTAACACTATAGAAAATGGCCTGGTTACTGGTGCTATTTTTCTCAAATGTTTTTATGCTTTTAAAAGAGTAAAACTACTCACTAATACTACAACAGTTAAGCAAAGCTTAATGATAACACTACTACTACTAATAATAATAATAATAATAACAATAGTAATAATATTCACATTAAGTTGTTCAATGTTTCCATAATTATTTCTATAATAGGATTTTTATCATCTATAGAAACAGAATGATCTCAGAAACAGGTAGCACAAGTGAAGCAGTGACAAAAAGTTTGATGCTAAGCCCCTTACTAGTCTTTCTATTCCGCAGTAATCTATCCTATGAGCCAACTCTGTACCCATGAGTTACCACATAAGTGGTAGTCTAAATAACACTGAAAGCATGATAAGAGACCTTGGGACATAGGTGGACAGTAGTCTCTCCTTTGATAATCACATCGCCATAGTTGTCAGGAAATCCTTCTATGTGGCACACCTCATCACAAAAGGGTTCTCATCCAGGAAAAATGAGGTCATTGTTCTCCTCTACTCGTCACTCATTAGACCCATTATAGATACATTGCCCCTTTTGGCATGTACCTCACAAGACATCTACAACAACTGGAAAGGCCACAGAAATACCTTACAGAAAGGATTACCAGCCTCAAACAGATGCTCTGTGCAGACCATCTAAAAAAACTCCAGCTTTACTCCAGCTTTACTCTGCCTAACATACAAAGCTATGTCAAACCCAGAGCTGTTGCACATGCTCCACTTAAAGAAATCCCAATTCCTCCAAGCTACATGTTCTAGGGGCCTAAACTTGTCACCACAATAATCAGAACATGCTGGAGGGATAGATTCCTGTCACAGAGACTTCCCATACTTTGGAACAAACTACCTATCTATATCAAACAAAGCTCCTCATTAGCACTCTTCAAGATAAATCTTGATGAATGGATAGGAAATAGGAAATTCACCCCGGTGATCACTTCTGTGGCTCTGCTCGACAAAGGCACAGGAAAATAATTTTGGGTGGCGAAAGCCAGGGTACATTTTGGCTAGGCTTGTATAGGCCCTAGGGCCAATAGCCTAGTACCTACCTATGAACCTAAATATGAATCACACACCTCATAAAGATAATATTCTGTTAGCAAGGGTCGACAGATAGACCAACATACTGAGTAAACAGCTATAAAAATACTTTGCATATATTGGGAAATGGCTCACCTGCAATAATCTGATGACCTATACCCAGAAGTCTTTAGTAATGTTATTTGGAACTCACTGAAGGCTACCATCCATACAATCCCTACTGATTAAAGGCACACGTCAATATAGATCCCAACCATAGAGCTGCAAATGTTCTTATGGATAACACTTGATCAAAAATTAACATTTAGTGAACACATAGAACAACAATTAAACAAAGTTCTGAATCAACTAAATGTATCCTATAAAATCTCACACCTCCAAAATACAGCAGCTCATAGACACATAGCCATGAAGGTTCTCATCCCAAAGTGTGAATATGACCTATTGTTAATCAGTTTAACTCACTCACACCTATAGTGTCTTTTTTGTATACCTCCAGTTCACACCCATAGCTCCTTATGGTGTCCAGACCTTTTTTGTTAGTGCTTTTGTGCTTTCCTATCATTTCTGTGTGTAGTCTGTTGCTGGCTGGTTGGTGACACAGGTTTGCTTTCCAGAGTAAAGATAACGTGTATATCTTCCACATATATCTCAAGTGTTTAGATATGAATTACTTGATAATCTCGTCATACTTTATGATATATCTTCATCCTTGACCATATATGATATTTGGCAACATGGCCCAGCTTTACTAAAATAAGTAAAATGCATTAGCTCTGCCTATTGGATTAGATGGCAGTTTAATTGATTCTTCCTAACAATAGCTCATGAAAGTTCAGATTGTCTGACTTTTAAATTTAGGTTGGCTTTTCAGACTAATGCCACCACGTTCTGAATATATGAATGGTATAAACCTTCATGTAAATCTGTGGCAATGAGCAGGTTACTATTACGTGATTGAAGACGCATTCTGTTGAATGCGTCTTGATCGAACGTAAAAGAATGAAAAGGCAAAATAGCGAAGTGGCTTTTAAGTGAATTCTTTCCCTGGGAAAGAATTCACTTGGCTGCTTCCATTACTTTGCTGTTTCCGACACTGTAGTGCGATCTCAGAGTTGATATGTTTAAGTAGGGGTGTGTGGGGGTGAACCCCCCCACACACACACACACTTTATGTAATATTTTAAAGTTTTACTCTTTTTTTTTTTTTTTGGAACAGTGATTTTTTTCCCTTGGAAAAAAAAAATCACTGTTCTGAGGTCTCCACTTTGTAAGCTTTCACTTGCATTGGGTCGATTAATCATCGCTCACTTTTTTAAGCATTCATTGATGTAATAAAGACCCCAATGAGCTAGCAGCTGGTTCATTTTACTATGGTTGCTTTATTAATTTTACATACATTTTACTATATACTTTTGCTTGTCAGGCATATCAATGTGGTGCCCAGTGAAACCTTTGTGAAACTTCCATGTTTTGTTCTGTGAAGGACATTAATATTTTATGTAGTATTTTTATTATGTATATTTATGCTTTGCTTTTTGCTTTCCATTTTGTTGGTGGATTACAAACTCCTGCAGTTTCTGTCCACTAAATAGACAGAAAAAGAGTTTTAACATTGTTATTCTTTCACCTGCATAGTCTTGTATATGCTTTTTCCCTTTTAACTTGTATTTAGTAGTCATATGTTTTTGTTTCTAGGGCTGAGTAAAGGGTGACAATATCAACCCTAGATCTAGACACAATCCCTTTGTTTATAAGATGTGTAATATAGAAGGAATTTCTTACAGCAATAGACATATTTTGGTCAAAAGTTAGGTCATCTACCACGTACGTTCCAAAATCCCAATCAACTGGGTCAACTCTTTGGGTTGTAGAGTGCAGCTGTTGCCTTGTTTTTCCTGATAAGACACAAGGCCTGATAAAGCTACAAGCACTGTTTCTGACTCCTGCTGGGGATTTAAAGCAAGGAAAGTAATCTCTTTTTGTGTCTATGTAGTTGTTTGAACTGACAGAGATGATTTCTGTTTTATCTGTTCCATTGTGTTTTTTTTAAGAAATTTGTTTGGCCTGGTGTTTTTGTCATGTGTGGTAGATAGAGAGTTAAATTACCTAGGCTGCACATTTCACATTTTTTGTTTCTTGAGTGATACTTAAATACACAGAGTGTACCTGTGGCCTTGACTTTTCTGATAAGACTGAAGGCCTGCAAAAATTACAAGCACTGTTGTTGACTGCCTGCTGGTGATTTCTCACTCACTCTTTTATTCCTTGTTCTGTTTTCTAAACTTGGTTATTTTTAATCTGCTTATTCTTATTGTAAATTGAGCTCTAAAAGCTCCTCCTTTTCTACACTGCTGTTGATGTTGTGAATTATGTATTTGCCTTTCTTTGTGCTTATTTTGAAAAAAAGTTTATTTTGCCTGTCATTGTCTGTTCTATTGAATTAGTTTGTCTGAATTCATAATCTAGCTAGTTGTTGGATAATGTAATATATTTTTGCACTCTAGAAAGCTCTCTTCTGTGTTTTTACATCAGGAGGACTAAAGATTTTCCATCTAGTGGCAGTAGTTGGTAGCCTGGTCTGAAGAGATTGAGGAAACACACTAGATATTCCTGCATGTTGTCATCTTATTGGCCAGAGGGCTTATTTATCATCCTATCCTGTTTTTAGTGCCTTTATGAATTCTGCACAACTGAGTGGCTCTTTGTGCATTTCCACAAAGTGAAGGACTTTTATTGAATAATTATACTTTTATAAGCTGTTTAAAGTGCACTGTCATTGATGTAATGAATTATGCATTGCCTCTCCTTGTGAAATTCCTTAAGTTTAAGTTTGTTTGTGGTAGCATTGCACGTTAAAAGCTCTTTTACTCTGGTTTTACATTAGGATGACTGGGATCGTTCATCTATTGGCAGCAGGTATTTGCCTGGTCTGAGTTTTGAAGCACGCAAAAAGGCCCCAAGTGTAGTCATTTTATTAGCTAGATAGCTCAGTAGTCAATTTTCTGTATTGGCAGTGCTGGTATAAGTTCAGCATGTTTGCATGGAGCTGCTAGCCATGCCCATGACCTATAAAGGCATAAACATCTAGAAGCAAATTTTCCTTTTGAACTGCCCATAAAGCATTACCTTGTAAATCAGTAAGTATAGATCAAATACTGCCAATCATTAGCGGACTGGAGTTCCACTGTGGTGACCCCTAACCGGGAAAAGCCGAAAGACAACAACAACAACAACTGACAAGTTTAGAGTAGCTAGTTGCACAGTGAATGGCAATACTGTTAAATTTAGTATTTTATACCCTAGTCAGCCTCCAGCCCCCCCCAAAGCACCCTTAATAGCCTTCTGTTAATTTCTGTATGCCACATCCTTGTAGCTTAACAATTAGGAAAATGAAGTAGATGGATTTGCGTTTTTCTAATTTCTCTGCAGCTAGCCTGGTGAACATTGGCATCTTGAGACAATGTAGCAATTTTTTCATGTTTACTGACAGCCAATTAATCCTTAAAGTAAGAGATACAGTATATGAGAGGTGTGCATACAGAATATCACTGGAGTCTTAACTCTCAGATAGAAACAGATATCCGATTGTCAAAACCATGCACACAGCACTCCCTACACTTAGCACAAAATACACACATAGGCCAACATATGCCTTGGCACTAAAATGCAATCTTCTCAAACAATAAAGACCACCTAGAACACCAAGAAGCAAAAATTATCCTCAACAAACCCAAAATCACTCAACAAATGAAACACATAACACCATACATACAGCCTCAGTTAGTGCAGCCCCAAATACAAGGCCCATAGGGCAAGCAAACACACTTTACAGGAATCTAGTCATGAGGGCCTCCATTGTAAGGCATGCTGATATCCATCTCACCAGACTGAACAAGGAGAAGCTAATAGTTAGTTGCCTATCTGGAGCCAGAATACACCAAAGTACACATGCATTCAAGTTACTGCACCACAAGTAACAGTATGCTTCCATCATAGTCCATGTAGGTGTAAATGACCTGAGATGTACTTACCTAGACTATATGAAGAGAGTCATTATAGATCTCTCTGACTATGTGTCTGAGGCTGGTATGAGCTTAGCTTTGAGCATTATACTACCTTCACCAAGGGTGACTCTACAATGCCAACCAAAAGATGATTGATTTTAACAATTGGCTGAATTTTTGATGTCATTTTATGGGGATCCAGTATTTGTCATCATGGGAGGATATGGTTAATAGACCATGTTGCTTTGACAAGGATAGTCTGCACATGTTCTGTCTAGGCTTTTGACTAAAACATTATTCTTCCCCATGGAGCCTTTTTTTAGGCAGTACCAAATTGACAAACCTATCGACATGGCAGAATCAACTCAACTGAATCTCAAGGTGTTATTGCTCAATGCCAGGAGCCTAAACAAAAAGCTAAAATTCCTTCAAGCTCTTCTCACCCTACAGACTATAGATATCTGTGCAGTCAATGAGACATGGTTTAAAGCTGCAGAGAGTACCCTGGCAGTGCAAGGTTTCAGTGCCTTCCACACTTTCAGACCAGAAGCTGCACAGACAGGATCTAAAGGAGGATGTTTCTTGATATGCATCAATAACAAGCATAACTCTAGGTTAGTAAAACAGGATGACATGCTGGATTTTCTCCACATGCAGGTCACCATAGATAAAATCTAATACCATATCCTAGCAAAATATAGGTCACCCTCTATGTCCCATGAAACTCATAGTGCAGACTGGAGACACTCAACATCAAACCTGTCAGCTTATTCATGGGGGACATTCATTACTCTTCTATGACTTAGGAATCCAGCAAGGCCTCAAATATGCAGGTACAGAGACTCCAGAACTTTGTAAATACAAACAGCCTTAACCAGTTAGTGCATATGTCCACTACAGGTTCCAACATACTGGAACTTGTACTCACAAATATAGAAGAACATTGCACCATCCCCAAAGTCACATCCTCCATGATAAGGACTGACCATAAAGCTGTCTCTTTTGAAATCAAAATGAACTGTATAACCACAGTAAGCCCAGTAACAGTTAGGAGCTATTTTAAAGCAAACTACCTTTTATTAAGCGATAGATTGCCAAAATGCACTGCCCTTCCAAACCCAGTGAACACAGCAGCCTATGCAAAATTGTTTGCAGAAACTCTGTACAGCTATATCAATGGCTGCATCAGACATAAGCATAAAAATAATTCCATAAAGAAACCACCCTGATAGCATCCTAGGTTAAACAGGTTATACAACTAAAGGAAAAAACTCATGGCTAAAATCAAGAAGTGTAACTCCTATAACAATAAAGCCAATATTGAAGTCACAATATCCTCCCAGGCAAAAGACAACTGTAAGGCCTTCTTCATCTACCCACAAATGCAGCATGCTTTAGTGTAATGAACTGTTGGCTAATGGTGCCATATTCACTGAGCTGGGTGATATAGCAAATCTGCTGGCTGACACATTCAGTCCCAACTTTACCCTCCATTCACCCATCCCCAGCTACATCCCAAGAAATACTTTCAAATATAATCCCTCTAACCTAGCAGGACCATTAGAGTTACTATTTAACTATAGTCTTAAAACAGATGTGATGCCATGAGAATGGGGAACTGCAATAAGCATCCCTCTTCAGAAGGTCAGACCATCAACAGATCCTGGAAACTATAGACACATTAGTCTGACTAGTTTTATATGCAAAGTCATGGTAAGAATTATCATGGAAATAATCAGCAAAGACAAAGGAGTCCTTTAGACACTGGATCCATCCCAGTTTGGTTTTGTCAAAAGAAGGTTATGCCTACTGACTCTGCTAGACTTCTTTGAGAAGATCACCAAGGCAATGGATGAGGGTAAAACAGTGCATACTGCCTACCTTATCCTGGCTAAGGCATTTGATATAATACCCCACTGTGGCATTGTTAACAAACTTATGGAATTATGCATAAACCCCTATATAGATTCATAGGTTCATAGGTGTGTACTAGGCTAATGGCCCTGGAGCTGTTACAAGCCTAGCCCATAGGATTACCCTGGCATCATGCCACCTGACCTTAGTTCCCAGTGCCACTGTTGAGTAGAGCCACTGGAGTGATCCCCTGGGTGAATTTTCTATTTCCCATCCACTCATCAAGATTTCTCTTGAAGAGGGACAGTGAGTTGCTCTGTTTGACATGTATGGGAAGTCTATTCTATAGCATGGGCAGTCTCTGGGTTATAAACCTGTTCCTCCAGCATGTTCTGTTGATTGTGGTAATGAGGTTGAGGTCTCTGAAGCTTGTGGTGCGGAGGGATTGGAATTTCTTTAGATGTAGCATTTCTAAAAGAGCTGGATCAGACATGGCTTTGTAAGTGAAGCAGAGATCGCCTCTAAGTAGGCAATATATGACATAGAATAGTTGGAGATTTTTGAATCTGTCCATATAGTACAAGTGTTTAAGGGCTAGGATTCTGTTTGTGAGGTACTTTTATGACCTCTCCAGTTGTTGCAGGTCTTGTGAGGTACAGGGCAAATGGGGCATTCTATTTGATGATTGCCCTAATGAGGGAAGAGTAGAGGGAGACAATAACCTCTTTCCTCCTGGATGCAAAACCCTTAGTAATGAGATGTGCCACATAGAAGGACTTTCTGACCACAGTGGCAATGTAGTGGTCAAAAGAGAGGTTGCTGTCAACCTGTGTTCCCAGAGCTCTTATAATACCTTCTGTGTTCAGTGGACTACCATCACTGTGGTAATTCATGGGAACTGGGTTTTTCCTAAAGGGGATGACGACACATTTTTTCACATTGAGCTTAAAGCCATGGTTCTGACACCAGTTATTGGTCTCAGTGATGCATTTCTGTAGGATGTCAACATCACATGGGGAGTTAATAATAGCCCCCAACTTGCAATCGTCTGTGACCTTTGTCAGGCAGAGCCCCTTCATATTGGCCTGAACTTCAGAGAAGTAGATACCAAATAGGAAAGGAGCCAAGACCAAACCCTGTGTAACTCGACTTGTGACGTCATCAGTCTGACTTGGAGTCAGCTACTTTCACACTGTGGGTTCTGTCTGTGAGCCAGTTTGCAACCCACCTAGAGATATAGGAGTTGATTCCTAGCTTAGTCAGTTTTTCTATGATTCCTGAGTGGGGAATGGTATCAAAGGCCTTGGCCAGATCAAGTTAGGCTGTATGAACCACCTTGCCTTCATCTATAGCTCTGGTGACTGGCTCAAAGAAGTCAAACAGGCTGAGCAGGCATGTTCTACCCTTTACAAAACCAAACTATGTGGGATCCAGAGTTTGGAGATTCTTTATATCCTTGTTTATTAGGTCCATGATGATGCATTCCATAGCTTTGCATATCAGACTCATCAGGCTAATGGGGCGATAGTTCCCAGAGTCTGTAGTCGCTCCTTCTTTTTGGAAAGGGATGACTGTAGCAGTGCAACATTTAGTAGTGACAAAGCCTGAGGTGAGGCTAGGATTGAACAGGGCACACAGGGGAGGTGCCAGTTCACTCTGTAGTTCATGAAGAAAATAGCCAGGGATATTGTTAGGTCCCATAGAAGCTGTATTCTTGGCCTTGGACAGTGCTGTTTTAACCTGTGCGGCAGTAATACAGAGTGCCTGGCAATCTACTGGTATTGTGATTGGTCCTATGGGGGGGGGGGGTAAAGTTGGCACTGAATCTGTCAGCCAGTATATTGTCAATACCTGTTTGCTCGGTATAGGAGGTACCATTGTGCAGTAGCTCACAGCAAATCTGGGTATTGCCGTGGAGATCCTTTACATAACTATAGAAGGCCTTATGGTTGTCTTTACTCTCTGCTGCAATTCTGTTTTCATAGCTAGCTTTAGAGGATTTGATAGGGTCATAGGTTCATAGGTAGGTACTAGGCTATAGGCCCTAGGACATATACAAGCCTAGCCAAAAAATGTACCCTGGCTTTCACCACCCATGAAAATTATTTTCCTGTGCCCCAGTTGAGCAGAGCCACAGACGTGATCCTCGGGGTGAATTTCCCTTCCCTGATGAGGGATCTCAACTTTATGTTGAGGCTGATAAGGAAATGTTTCCAGTCTTGGGACTTCACCTTATTCCGCTTTTGTTCCCCCTTCTGTTGTAGAGTTTATTTATTGCAGGGGACCACCAGATTGGCTTCCTTTTTTTTAGAGGAGAGTGTCTTGGTTTTATTGGGTATGGTGAGATCCACACATCTGTGTATATGTTCATGCAGTGCATTGATGTATGATTTGGCAATCATACAACTAATCTCCATTTGCAAGGATGAAGTGAAGTTACCACCTCTGTTTTTAAGAGCACAAAGTTAGCTTTGGAGAAGTTTTTCATGGTGGTTACCTTTGCGGGAGGGGGGTGGTAGGGATGTGGATTTCCAAGGTGATTAGTTTGTGGTTGGATCTAACCAGGGAGGAGTTGACTATTGGTGTAGAGCAACAGTCGCCCATGTTAGTAATGACCAGGTCAAGGATGTTGCTACCTCTAGTGGTGGTAAGAATGAGCTGGTCCAGGGCATTGGAATTAATGAATTCCAGGAAATGTTGGGCAAGTTTATTGGTACATAAGTAGTTTTCCCAGTTAATGGAGGGGTATTTGAAGTCACCCAGTATGAGAGTGTTAGGTTCTACCCTAATATTCTCCAGGGTGCTTAGGAATGTGGAGTGTGAGTCTTGGCACATGGTTGTGGACCTATAGCAGGCTATGACTTGAATTGCTGTCTTACCCAATGTTAGCTGCACCTGAAGTATCTCTGATGCATTATGTTGGGCTACCAGTCTGGAGGTATGTGCATCCTTTATGAATATGGAAACACCACCACCATTGGAGCTTTGGTCCAAGCTCTGAGGTAGAAAGGTGTGGAATGAGTTATAGTCTGGTAGTTCAGGGGTGCTTTCTGTTACAGCACAAATGTTGATGTTCTCCATTTTAAGAAGTGCTTTGAGCGAGTGCATTTTCATACTGGACACCCATCTGGCAAACAGATAGAACCCAGGAAGTTAGGATTGATGAGACCACTATCTCAAAGAGGTCGGTCACCAGTGGAGTTCATCAAGACTCTGTGCTGGGCCCACTCCTTTTTGGCATCTAATTCTTAGAAGTCAAGGCCAATGTCAAAGGCCTTTGGCTGACCAAGTTTGCAGATGATTGCAAACTGGGAGCAGCCATGGAATCTCCCCCAAGACACTAGCATCTTACAAGAGGGTCTAACACAGACAAATGTCTGGTGCTAAAGCCACAGCTTAAATCCCAATGCCATGAAATACATTACAGTACATTTTGGGAAGTCAGCCACCCCAGGGAACTACTTAATCAATAAAAACACTCCTAAGAGTTGGCCTACTAATTAGATATCTGAGAACACATGTAGACAGCAACCTGGTCTTTGACCAATGTGTATCGAAGGTAGTAAGGAAATCCTTCTATGTTGCTTAACTTGTAAGTAAGTCCATGACATCTAGGTCCATGGAAGTCCTTGCACCACTATACCCAGCCCTCATCAGAGCCATAATGCCCAACTCAATATGTACCCACCCAGACACATGCAGCAACTGAAATGTCCACAAAGGTTCCTTACAAAAAGAATATTGGGCATAAACACAATGTCCTTTGCAGATCACCTCAAAGCCCTATCTCTATATTCAGTCTCCTACAGACTTCTGAGAGATGATCTATGCCTGGTTTACAAGGCACTCTGGATCCCACTCTGATGAACCTTTTGCACATCTGCAAAACAAACTGCATCAAAACTACTATATCTTAAGACCTAAATGTTGCTTGCAGTGTACATAGCTCATGTTAGAGAGACAGGTATAAATCTCAGACAATTCTTTATCTGAAAGAGGAACCCCCTCCATGTGAAACAAAGTCTCTTCCTAACCCTAGCTAAGTTTAACTTGAACCATTGGATGGAAAACTGAAAATTCATGCCCCGTCTGGTGTGCACATCTATGATGGACAGAGGCAGTCAGTAAATAATGTCATAACTGACAATCACCCCCATATAAACGTCTAAAGCATATAACTTTTGGGACACATTTATGTTGCATAGCTAAGCTTAGTGTACACCTATGAACCTATGAGGAGGTTCCTCAGGGTAGATGACTTCCTAAAAGTTATAATAAATCATTTTTGTCATTTAGTTTCAGACAATGATTTTTGACATCAGTTATTTATTTGAGATAGACCTTCCTGCAGGATGGTTAATTCACTTAGGGATTCAATGACTGCTCCTAGCTTGTAAGCGTCTGCAAACGTAGTCAGCCAGAGCCCTTTAATAATGGCTTTTACTTCGGAAAAGTAGATGCCAAACAGGAGAGATCCCAGCATGAATCCCAGTGGGATTCCACTGGTGACTGGTCTCTTTGTGGAGGTAGCTCCCCCTATTTTGTTTACTTGCATCTTATCTGTGAACCAGTTGACAATCCAGCAGGAGACATAGACTTTATTCCCAATTTATTTAAGTTTTCTATGCCTGAGTGGCAAATTTGGCCAGGTCGAGGTATGGGGTATGTACCATTTTAACTTCAACCATTGCTTTGGTGTCCTTTTAAAACAAATCCACTGGGCTGAGTAACCATAACCTGCCCTTGACAAATCCAGACTGAAATGAGTCTAGTGTTTGGAGGTTCTCTATGTCCTGGTTGATTAATTCCATTATAACTCTTTCCATCGCTTTGCTGTTCAGACTCATAGATCAGTAATTGCCTGGGTCTGTGGAAGGTCCTTCCTTATGCAGGGGAGTGATTGTAGCTCTTCTCTATTTGCTTGGCACAAAACCTGTATGGAGGCTGAGATTGAACAGTGTTGTTAGGGGTTTGGCTAAATCACGCTTCATGCTATTTATGATGCTTTCAAGGATATTGTCAGGACCCAGAGATGCAGTATTTTTAATTTTTTATAACAATTATAGGACTTGATTTTGTGTGATTGCTGGAGGTGAGTCAGTTTTATGTATATCTTGAGATTCAGATGGAGTATGTTAGCTTTATCTTCAGCCTTAGTGTAGGTAACATCGTTTACAAGCAGCTCAGCACATTGCTGCATTGTGCTTTTGAGGTTACAAACATAAATAAAAAAATGCCTTGTGATTGTCTTTGGCTTGGGAAGCTATTTTAGCCTCAAGCTTGGCTTTGATGGATTTTATTAAGCTCCTGGGTCTTTTGTTTATTTCAGTGATATATTTAATATTTATAAAATTCAAATGTTATTAATATGAAAGTAACAGGGATGTTGAGGATTGGGCGTGTGTGGTTCAAAGCTCCCCATGCAAAGCTCTTTTTTTTTTTGTCATATATTGAGGTTTGATTTTGCTTGTCTTGCAATTAATATGGAGCTTCTTAATGTGAAACACTTGATAACTTTAGTTATGCATCCATACAAAATATGTTACACGGACACTGTGTGGATTTTTTATAGGTGTGACCAGAGATGCAGTTAACAATTTTTATATTACCTTTTGAAATTTATTTCACTTTGGATTGTCCCTAATATGATTTTTCTTATCAAGATATACAATGCAGAGGAATCCTGACATTTTAAAGCAAGCATTCTGTATCTGAGATGACTGTTTGTACTTCTATGTCCCTGTTGGATTACACAATCTTGGCAAGATAGTTGCCAAAAAGAAGTGAAATCATCCATCTTTTATGTTCTAACCAGCACACGTTATATCCAGCTTATACCATACTGATACACAACTTTGGAATCTCCTATCCTCATACAAAGCATGGCCATAGAAGATTTGTTTCCCTGATTCTAAATATCCAAGGTAAAAGAGACAGTATAATAGCTTGGATAAAGAAAGTGCCCACAGGTATGTCTGTGACTCAGGATTATCATCAGCCAACTACGTTAAGCTATTGAGATGGGGATAATTCTGCATTACTTTCTCTTCCTGTCAGTATTGGCAAAGACAGGGGTGACCATTCTAATCAGGAGGGATGAGTGACTTTCATAGCTAGTAGTAGATACAGTAGACTGGGTCTATGGCAACCTAGGTACCCACACTTCAGTTTAACTTTAGTCTAATATAGAGGTCATGGAAAGACACAAGGATTCAACAACTAATACATATCTTTTGGAGGAGTGAATGTAGGAATGCTTTAGTATACCCTTCAGGTTCAAGAATTTTATTCTGGTCAAACTGTTTTAGCTCATTATATGAGTAGTGCCATTAGAGAAGTTAGTCTTACAGATATGGGATTGTGCTCTTTATTCTCAAGATCAGCCCTGAATAATTATTAAGCCCAACAAATGTAAATTTAATCAGACTGTCATGGAAATTAATTATCCATAAACGTCTTAATGGATTTATCTCTTAACCTATAGGCTTTACCTCGCTCAGCCTACCAAGCTTCTGTAATGTATAAAAAATCTCTATTATCTGATTTTCCCAAGCCTTGCATGCTGCTCTTGTAATCTGCTTGAATATCAGATTTTAAGATAAAATAAATAAACTTACACAGGACTCTCCAATACCACAATGGCAATGATCTCTCACAGCATATAATGTGAGATGCATACAAGTGCTTCATACATTCATATTCCGTTCCTCAGATGGGATGGTTTCAGACAAGCATGAACCTAGGACCTTGATTATTTACAAGAAATCATTATAATAATTATAGTCTTAGAAGAGATCCTGAGTAAAAAGCATTTAAAATAGATCCCTGGACAAAATGCAAGACATTACTGTCAAATAAAGAAAAAAACACAAAACCAAAACAAAAACAGGTAGCTTAAGTTAGGGTATGAATCAAACCCTCTTCGGTGTCAATGCAGGCTTATGGGCATCTGAAATGACTCACGCACCCAGGTCTGTCAAAGATGCCTGTGTTTTTGTTAGTTACCTTATGAACAAAAACGGATAGTCCAGACTAGGCACTTTGTAGCTATTAGGGCTGATTTGAAAAATGTTCCTGGTCTTAGATGACTCCTTCTAGAAGTCAGGTATCAATATTTTGACAGACAACCCCTTCTCATTGTCTCAATGCAAGCAAAAGTATATATCACAGATCTAATTTATAAAGCAGATTCACTTCAGCTGATCTCATATTTAGAACTACTGAAGATAAACAAACAGAACTTGGTGTTTCAAGAATTATGCCATGGACCTCACTCATGGAGCATTGTACTGCTGTGGCAAGCATGTCAAGAGATGATGTTGAACAAAATGCATCCTCCTTCACCCCTTATCATTACACATATTAAAACCAGGTAAAGGCATTGACCCAACAGGGTCAACAACACAATCTCTATTATGTCAAGGCTAAATCTGTATGGATGTATGGACCATTTGGCTTAAAGTCTTCTTTCTTCACTCATCCATGTAGAAAAATGTAAATTTTAGATAAGAGCACATGAGATCATCATCATCATCATCAGCCCCCTTTTTCCCATTTTTTTTACAAGTGGTCGGGGTATTGTGTTAACTGTTACCATCTCTCTCAATTCAGTGCCACACTCCTGCCTTCTTCAACACTCATGCCTGACTGTCACAGATCTTCTCTCACACAATCTATCCACCTCTTTGCTGGACATCCTCATTCCCTCTTACCTTTTTCCTGTCTCTCTCAAATCTTCCTCACCAGTTAGTAATCTGATTTTCTGCATATGTGTCTGTGTCACCCTAATCTGTTCTCTTTGATCTTTTCTGCAATTGGAGCTGCTTTGGCTTCTGCTGTTATGTCCTCGTTTCTTCAACTGTCCCTCAGTGTGCATCCTACCACCATTCTAAGGCACTTCATTTCCATCACCTCTAACTTCCTCATCTGCTCTATCTTTACTGCACAGGTTTCTGTACCATACCGTAGTAGTACTGGTTCCACCACTATTTTATACACCTTACTTTTCAGTT
This sequence comes from Protopterus annectens, assembly GCF_019279795.1. Lineage (NCBI taxonomy): Eukaryota > Metazoa > Chordata > Ceratodontiformes > Protopteridae > Protopterus > Protopterus annectens. The sequence goes on along the minus strand of NC_056743.1, from coordinate 1,855,173,516 downwards.
TCTTTTGCATTCTTCTGTCATACACTATACCTGACACTCTATGTCAGTTGGCTGCAGCCCCTCTGATTTTAGCTTTGACCTCTTCATTCAGATTTCCCCTTTCATCAACCAACCCTCTCAGATACTTGAAGTTATTAACCTGTTCCACTATCTTCCCTTCTAACTTAGTTCTCATCCTCTTCTGATTTCCCCAATTATAATGCAATTACCACTGTCTTATCTGTGCTTAGTTTCATTCCATGTGCCTTAAGTTTTGCATTTCATTCCCCTATGCTTTGCTGAAGTTCTTGCTCAGAGTCTGCCTATAATGCTACATCATTAGCATACGGCAACTTTGTTGATCTGTCACCTTTAACCTGTTTGCTAATGTAGTCCATCACCAGTATGAACAGCAGTGAGCTCAGAGCTGAACCCCAGTGCACACCCACTCAAAGTGGAAACCCCTCTGTGAGGCCGAATACTGTTGTTCATTTGTTGAGTCACTTAGACTGCACTAGCCTGCACTAATTGTACCAATGTTTCTGGTGCTTCCAACCACCTCAGTATTGCCGAAATCAGCTTTTTTGGGACCTTGTCATATGTTTTCTCCAAATCTAGGAATGCCCAGTTGGACTTTTTCCTAATCTCTAGCTTCTACTCAAATATCTGTCACACTGAAACATCAAGTAGTTCTGCATCCTGATCTGAATCTGAGCTACTTATCTCCCATATTACATTCTACTATTCTGCGTATCCATTTATCAACCACCCTCTCCAGAACTGCGACAGGAGTTTGATGCCTCTGTACTGCCCACAGTTGTGGATGCCCCCTTTGTTCTTGTACGCTGGCACAAGTATGCTTATCCTCCAGTAATTGGGGATATGCCTTTCTCTCCACATTGCTATGAGTACCCTCAGGAACCCTTTCTCCCCTACCTCACCCAGCGTCTTTATCATATCTGCTGTGACCTCATTTGAGCCTGCTGCTTTCCCTGACATACATTTCCTTAGTGATATTCTTATGTATTCTAGGGTGGGCTGGGCTCCCTCCCTTCTCTCACTGTTGGCTGTATCTAGAGCAGTACAGCTTCTGTGGGGTTTCCTTCATTCAGAATCTGCTTGAAATACTCCTTCTATCTGCCTTTGATGTCCTGTGTGCTGGTGAGTAGGTTATTACTGGCCTCTCTTATGAAGGGTGTGTGTATATCTTTTTATCTTTCTGTCTTTGCCTTGCAACCTGATATAGTTTCTTTGTGCCATCTACTGAGTCACTTTCTAAAAGTTGGTAGATTGCCTCTGATGTTATGTTCTTTGCTATTGCTCTTCCATCTTAGCTTTTTTATTAGCCAACCAGTATTCTTTCCTAGCTTGGTTGGTCTTTCCTATCTCCCACTTTTTCCTGTGTTCCTTCTTTCTTTTGATGACTTCCTGGACTTCTGCATTCCACCAACAGTTTTCCTTTTGTACCTTATTTCCATATATGGCTCGGCCACACATCTATTCTGTAGTCCTCATACATGCTTTTTTGAGGCATTGCCTTTCTTCTTCAACTCCACATTTTCTTCTTCTTCTTTGGGTGCTAGAGCTTTGAGTAATTCCTTGAACTGTTGTGCTTTCTCTCCAGTCAACTTCCAGGTCTTCAACCTGATCTCTCTTGACTTTAGAGCCTTCTATGACCACTGCTTACTGCTGATTGTGCCAATCAGTAGTTTATGCTGTAGACCAACTGTTTCACTGGGGACTACTTTGCAATCACTGATTCTATGCCAGTCTCCTTTCCTTATTAGGAAGACATTTACCTCAGTTGCATGTTGGCCATTCTTCTATGTGATCTTGTGACTCTCTCTCTCTCTCTCTCTCTCTCTCTGAACCATATGTTGGCTGCTATCAAGCCATTTGCCAGACAGAAGTCTAGAATAGCCTCTCCTTCTTTATTCCTGTTGCCCCACCCATGTGAACTAAGGCAGTCCTCATACCCTATTCTGTCTATCCCGATATGTGCATTCAAGTCCCTTCTTATCAACACCAATTCAAGTTGCCCTGCTTTATCTAGTAGGTCCAGCAGCTGCTGTCTGAATGCACTCTTTTCCTCACTATCACAACCCTGCTGTAAGTCATAGGCTGAGAATATGAATATGGTCCTATCTTTACACTGGAGTCTGATTGCCATGAGTCATCACTAATTCTGATTATATCCCTGCCTGCCTTCTTAAGCCTCTCTCTCACCATTTCCCACACCATTTTTAGCTTTTCCTCCTCCTAAGTATTATACTCTGGATCCTAAGCCAAGTGGCTTTGCTGCTCTGCCCTTCCATCTTGTCTCTTGGATACATAGGATGACCGGCCTCCTCTGTATCACCATGTAATCCACTTCCAAGCTGCATCCTGTCTATGATCGCAAATTAAGTATAGCAGTTCTTAGTTCAAGTTTGGCAGGTTGATTAGTTTTTATGTCCAGCTTTTGCTCAACACAGCTATCCCAGGTAACCCAGACTGGGCAACAAGACACCAGCCATCTAGTAGCTTATTGACCCGCGGCTGCTGGGCTTTATGGTGGGCATACACTGGCCATAAAGGGCACATACACCCCTCCCACCATGGGTTGCTGGTGTAGGTCGGAGTAGGCTGGGTCCTCCACCCATGTATCACCAGTAACTACCCATGCCCATTTGGCAACATAAGATATTATTTTAATAATAATCTGTTTCATAACACTTTATAGATGGATGGATATTAAAGACAGAGCTTATGATTTCTTCATCTGCATGAATAAATAAAACAATTAGATTCTATTTCTTGGCTACACATCTTTTGGGTATTACATCACTACAATTTACCAAAAGAACTGATTGCCTCTTTATAGACAATTTTTGTAGAATCCCTTTTTTACTTGGGAAAATCGTAATTTGCAGCATCTGAATGGTAGACTTAACCTTCAACACCAAAAAAGTAGAGAACCCAATTTTATCATGAATTTGGTTTACAGTATTTACATATTGATTTCAAGACGTAGATCTTTTTGGAACTACTGGAGGAGAAAAGGATTAGCTCTTTTAAAATGGAGCTCTATCCAAAGATTTTTTAAAAGCTTTAGGCAGCAATCAACATGATCTAAGAGTCTTCAAGAAATGGAAATCAAAAATCTTGACCTATATTCGGGCTTACGTACATCAAACAACTGATAGTATGAATCATTATCCATGCAAACAGAAGTGAAAATGAAGTATCCTTTGCTTTGACATTGCTAGGAAAGCATTATTTATTTATTTATTGCATTTGTTGACCGGGAAAGTCCACTGGGCCTAGAACAGCCCATTTTCAGTAGCGGCCCGGGGAGAAAAGCTCCACAAAATTAAAATGAACATACAAAATATATACAAAATATTTAAATACAATGTTGATACATAGAAATTAGGATACAAGGCTGAAAATAAAACATAAGGTTAACAGTGATATAATTTCATTAATTACAAGCAAAGGTCTTACTCTATGAGAGAGAAATAAAAAGAAAGAAAGAATGAAAGAAAGAAAGAAAGAAGGAATTAAAGAAAGAAAGAAAGAGAGAAAGAAAGAAAGAAAGAGAGAAAGAAAGAAAGAAAGAGAGAAAGAAAGAGAAAGAAATAATGAAAGAAAGAGAAAGAAAGAAAGAAAGAAAGAGAGAAAGACAGAGAGAAAGAAAGAAAGAAAGAGAAAGAAAGAAAGAGAGAAAAAAGAAAGAAAGAAAGAAAGAAAGAAGGAAAGAAGGAAAGAAAGAAAGAAGGAAAGAAAGAGAGAAAGAAAGAGAGAAATAAAGAAAGAGAGAGAGAAAGAAAGAAAGAAAGAAAGAAAGAGAGAAAGAGAGAAAGAAAGAAAGAAAGAGAGAGAAAGAAAGAAAGAAAGAGAGAAAGAAAGAGAGAGAGAAAGAAAGAAAGAGAGAGAGAAAGAAAGAAAGAAAGAGAGAAAGAAAGAAAGAGAGAAAGAGAGAGAGAAAGAATGAAAGAGAGAAAGAAAGAGAGAGAGAGAGAGAAAGAGAGAAAGAAAGAAAGAGAGAAAGAAAGAAAGAAAGAAGGAAGGAAAGAAAGAGAGAGAGAAAGAAAGAAAGAAAGAAAGAGAGAAAGAAGGAAAGAAAGAGAGAAAGAAAGAGAGAAAGAAAGAAAGAGAGAAAGAAATAAAGTAAGACAGAGAGAGAAAGAAATAAAGAGAGCAAGAGAAAGAAAGAAAGAAAGAGAGAAACAAAGAGAGAAAGAAAGAAAGAAAGAAAGAGAGAAAGAAAGAGAGAAAGAAAGAAATAAAGAGAGAAAGAAAGAAAGAAAGAAAGAGAGAGAGAAAGAAAGAAAGAAAGAAAGAAAGAAAGAAAGAAAGAAAGAAAGAGATTTTATTTTATTTTATTTTACATTTGTTGACCGGGCTAGTCCAGCTGGATATATGTCCATTTTCAGTGGAGGCCCGGGGAGAAAAGCTCCACAAATTACAACAACATAAAAGGTCAAGACAAAGACAATAACAGTATAATTTGGTACATAAGAAGTTTTAACAATTGTAGTACAAGCCTAAGATTATATATTTTATATTTCAGTAGGGAAAAGGAAAAATGTATCTAAGAATAGATGAATAAGACTAATACATTTGCATTATAAATGGTGCAGTACAAATCTTTATAACATATTACAAAATTAGATACACCTAGTAATTTATGATAAGAGATACTAAAGGTCACACAAAAACCTAAGAAAGAAAAACACTAGAGATCAATAGATAGAGTATAGAAGATCAGCAAACAAGGATGGATTTCTAGTGATCTTTAACACATAGGTTGAGATAATATATGAAGGTGTTTGATCATTCCACAGTATATACATATTTACATGAGAAAAAATCCTAAGGAAGGTTAAACTCACTAAAAATTTGTGAGACAACACAAGATCATGATCATGGGAGGCTAGGAATTGTTGGAGTCTAGTTAATAGTCAGGTGCTTAGTCTGGGTTAACACAAGGGCATAGCCAGTGTGATTTAAGGTAGGGTTTAAGCTTGCTTTTAAATAAGCTGACAGAGGATATTTTGGTAAACTGGCTTGGGAAGATGTTCCAGGCTTTACCTACTGTATTGGAGAACAAGGTGTCACCAGCTAAGTTGTTGGATTTTGATATTTGTACAAGTAGGTTATTAGCTGAGCGTAAGGTCTTGAGGCTATTATAGGGGATAACTAGGGATGTAAGTATGGGTGTATTTTGAGGTAAATAGAGGATCTTATGGGCTACTATTAATTGATTGAAAAGTATTAAATTTGGCAACTCTAACCATCCTAACTGATTTAGATTGATACAGTGATGAGTTCTATAGGAGGACCCAGATGCAAATCTGGCAATATTGTTGTAGGAGGATGTAAGTTTACTCAGATTACTTCTACATATTTTGGTATAGATAGGGGAGGCATAGAGCAAGGTAGAGATGAGGTGGGTACGAGCAATAGTAACCCTGGCTGGAGGTGTAAGAAAGGGTTTTATTCTATAGAGGGAACCTAGTTTCTTGTTTACTATTTTTATGGTGTTATTAATGTGAGGTTCAAAGGACAAGTTGTTATCTATTAGTACCCCGAGTAGTTTGGTGGTTGGTTCAGGAGATATTATAGTTCCGTCATTTGAAGTAATAGTAAAGTTAAGTGGGGAGGTTCTGCGGGTGGGGGTAAATAGTAGCATTTTTGTTTTTTTGGGGTTAAGGATAAGACGTCTTTGTAGGAGCCAGTTTTCAACTGTACTAAAGGTCATTTGGGTTAGTGACTGAAGTTCTGATTGAGAAGCAGCAGCGCATATGAGTGTGGAGTCGTCAGCGTATTGGATACAGTCAGCTTGTGGAATTGCAGAATGAAGGTCATTTGTAAAGATGGAGAAGAGTAATGGGCCTAATATAGATCCTTGCGGGACCCCTAGAGTGACTGGGACATGGGAAGATAAAGTATTTTCCCATAGTACAGCCTGTTGCCTGTTATGTAGGTATGATTGGAACCACTGTATAGTATGGTTGTCCAATGACAGGTTTTTGAGTGTGTCTATAAGGAGGTGGTGATTCACCATGCCAAATGCTTTGGACAGGTCAATAAAAAGAGCTGAGGATAGAGTATCAATATTACGATTACTGTTAATATGGTTAGTGAAGGATAAGAGAGCAGAGGTGGTGCTATGAAATGGTCTAAAGCCATGTTGACAGGGTGCTAATAGATTGTGATCAAGTAGGTAGGAATAAGAGAGATAGGTTAGTACATAGGATGATGTCATATGGGAAGTTACTATCACATGGGAGAAAGTAAATAGAAGTGGCAAAATGTATGAAAGTCAGCTGCGAACAGGAAAGAAGGTTGCACTATTCAGACTCTTGTCATCTGGGTCAGACAGGCCTCTGTCCATCTGCATCACTGATACAAGCAAAAGTTGGCCTACTTTAAGTATAAATAGTCATTCATGTTCTTGGTTTGCCAAAGTAATTTGGCTAGTGGCAGTGTACTGTAAAGTGGGGAAGAGGATGCTGGTATTCAAATGCATTCTCTATGCCTCTTTCCTTGAAAATATAATGCATGCATGCTTTTGTGTGCAAAATAATTCTGGATAAGTTTCAATTACTGATAGTAAGACTGCACTAGAAAGCAATGGGCTCAGTCTAAGGTTGGTGAAATCATGCAGAGGTGCAAATTATAAATCCGATCTGCACTGCACATTGTAAAGCTTCTAGTATCCTAAGAGCAATAGGTATGATCTACGTGCACTGAGTTGATGACTTTATATATTTTGAGGCAGAAAATGTAGCAAAGTCTCTGTCAGAAATATTCAGCAAGGTAGTTCTTCCCTGTGAAATACTGACAGAGGGGCTAACTTCATGTCAGACCTGCTGACTTTTTAGCAGGAATGCTGCAGGTAAAGCAGATAAAAAACACCTCCATCACCATCAACAAATGGCATGGTGAACAGGTATAACTCTACTCTTAAGACCATGTTTAGAGCATGTGAAGACAGGTTTAAATGGTAGACCAACAAGTAACTACCCCAAATGTTTTTGGAGAGGGATAAACGCCTATCCTATCTATTTTTTGGATGCAAAGTGGTGTCCTATGAATCCAGAGCATTTTTGCAATTCATGCTACTTTAAGGCCACAAGTTGAGGAGGCCACTCTCATCAATTTATGATGAGTGGGAGGATGAATATGATTTCCAAAAGGAGACTGTTGTACAATACATACTAAATTTCAGGATCTTAGTCCTGTGGCAGTCCCAGGAACTCCTAGCACAAGCACAATAACAACAGAATGTTTGGTACAACATGACAGCAACAGCCTACGAGTATACAGTTGGACATAAATAGCAATCCTGCTTAATCCTGTTCACCAGAATAAGTTGTGGGCAGCGTGTGAGGAAACTTTCATTGTTATACAAGGATAAGAGACTCTGACTATCTGGTGGTGCTGACAGAAGACAAAAACTAATTCTACTATGTCAACATGATAATAACCTACTAAATATATGCAATGGGTTGCAAGAAGAATCTGAATGAGGCTGGTTGTATATCTGCTCAGTGAGAAATGCTAATAACTCAGTGGATACAGCAGTATTGCCATAGCAGCTATCCATCCCTTACGCAGGTTCAAAAAATCAAAGAAGTATTACAAGAACATGTTCAACATACTAGAAAGGTGTTGAATAAACTGGATCAGGATTAAATGATGAGACAAAGAAATGTTGGGTAAAAATATCAAAAGGGCAGTACCCTGTTACTAAAAATATAGACTCTTTTAAAACAAGAAACTGGGTGAAGGCAACTTAAAATGCACATTTTAACCAAAGTTTCATCTCTTGATGGTTCATCAAGTAAATCCCAGTTAACACTGTGTAGGTAGAAGCCTGCATGCAACAAATGAGTCCACAGACCAGGGACATAAACTTGGTCCAGCCAAGCTGGTGATGGTCTCTCAATGCAACATGTGCTGGATGCATGCGCATATTGGAGAAAAGCGTAGACTGGCTTTCGTGCCCACACCAGCCACAAGGGGACGGAATGAGGGCCACAAGAAAAAAATCTCTCATGCTTCCAGAATAACAGCTCAGCAACTGGTTTTGCCTCTCAGAGAATGAATGGGCCAGAAATTATTCTTGTCCAGAAAGGAAAAATTGTCCACTAGATTACAATGATGGTCAGCCAGCAGCAGAAATACAAAAAAAAATCCTTATTTAGCCAGTAGCTTGATCCTTTTCCAGAAGTATGTAACTGTGGAAAAAAAGAAATAATTTTCTGAAATGCATGCTGAAGCTCCAGGAAATCTTGTCTAGGAATTTTTACAGACAGACTGTTGAGTCACTTTCTGCTCCACCTGCTAGGGAACCAGTTACTGTATTCTTCTACTGCAGCGTGCACAGATGAACACAGCTCAACAGTATTATAATAACTGTAAGGACTCTGTAAAATGTACACTGATCCCCAAAGACCTGAAACCTAGAAACAGTCAGGGCACTTTTTATTTTCAGTTAAAAGTAGTTAAGGTAGTTAAGCATGTCAGCACTTTACTGGTCTCACATGGCTACATCATTTATATTACATGCTGCATAAAACCTTGCAAACTCCTTGATAAAACTAAATTTTCCACAAACTGCAAGAGATGCTAAGAATGATACTACATATAGACTGCTGGTAGTGATCCCTTGGGTTTTTCAGAGGAGGATCAAGTCTCTTAATTTTTTTCCCATTCTGTTCACACTGTCTCTACAGCATTCCCAGAAATTATAAGAAAATCTTTAGGTTAACAGTCAAGGCATTTTTGATCTTCACCTTAAACCCAACTACCAGATAGAGAAAAAAACAATTAGTGCATATAGCTCCTCTGTTGAATTATATACTGATACTGCAAGCAGGTACAATAATCAAAGACAGATATGTTTTAATCTCCTGTAAGTGTCTAAGAGAACAATTTTAAAGATCCTATCTGAAAATATGGGAAACTTTAGTAAAGAAACTGGGATAAATCCCTCTCTGTAGACAAAAAGTGGTTGGTACTGAAAGCTAAAAGGAAAGCAATTATCTGACTTTGCTAGCATTTATCTGAAAATTCTTACTTAAAGTATTTTTGATACCACCTCATATATAGCAAATAGTTTTCCAAGACAATTCACAAATTGCAGAAGGTGAAACATTACCAATCTAGGCATATGGGAATATATTACTGGCCCTGTCAGTCCCTTAAGATATTCTGGAATTGTATCAGCAGGTCTAGAATACAGGATAATAACACCTGAACCTGAGATACAAAAGTAAAATAATTTGAACAACCTGGTTGAAATACCACAGAGAGACAACTGGCCCAGAAAAATAATAAAAAACAAGCAGAAATCCAAGTTTAGCTCCTTTGTTCCTTTATTAATTGGAACTTCTTCAGAAAACATTTAGGTCTAGAATAAAGTTTGCACTTTCATATAATTGGTTCTTTTTTGTTGTAGAATGAAGAACTAGATAGGCTGGAAAAGTTCTCACTACTGAAGTAGTAAGAATGGAAGCAAAATGAAAAAATAGCTCTACACAAGTGCTAATCTCACACTACTCCAGCGTGCTGGGAGATTAGTGATAAATTGTATAGCATAGTGTGTAAGATCTTGTGCAGGATCAGTTTACAAAGTGATGTTATGTTAGAATGTTCTTATATAAGTGTTAAAGATGGGCTGTATAAGGTAATAATCTAGTGATGTTGATCTTTCCCATGAATATTGTTAAAGGTAATAAACAGATAAATGTGAAATACCGGGGTGAGCTCCTAGGCTGGAACAGGCTAAACTATCTTACTGCACTCCAGAAGAATAAGGCATTCAGTTGCATTTGAACTTTCTGATTATTCCACCAGAAAATATACAAGCCATCTCTTTAGTACGCCTGGTGTGGATTTCAGGTGTTTTATCTCCCTGGTTATGATTTATTGGGCTGTTCTGCTGCTCATCAAGTACAAACTGAATGAGAACCAATCACTGAGCACAATTTGATGAAGCTGATCTCCCAGATAATTTTCTTAGGAAATAATTGTTGGTACAATTTCTAAGGCTGCACCAGTAGTGATTCTTTTTTTTTTTTTTTGAAGGAAAATTCTGCCTTGTTCATGATTCAACAACTGTAGAACTGTTATATATAAGTTTGAGCTGGGGGGCGCTTTCCTCTCTGCATGGGGGTGAAGCAGGGAATTCCCAACTGCAGAAAAAGCTTACAAATAATTTTTCATAGAAATTGATTTTCCAACCAGCTGGGTGATTCATACTACTAATATTATTATTAATAGCCACACTTGAAAAAGATGTACATACTAAGGGGAAACTGATGTAGTTAATAAAACTGAGGCTACAGCATATAAATAGATTCATTTATAGCATGCTGATAGACCCCCACATTTAAATACAACTATAATGAAAGCAAGACAATACAGGAAATAACAATCCAATCAGGATGCATTATTGAATCATGATTCATTCAATTCATTATTTAATGTGTGTTTTTGTTCCTTTTACTTTAACCTGATGAAGCAATGTTGTATGAAAATTTATTGTGATTTTTTTCAAGCTTTTTTGTGATGTTACCATGAGCTGTTTTTTATTTTTATTTATTTATTTTTTGCATTACTCAAGGGACAACTTATCAAGAGGTACAAATTCACCATTCTTTCAATGAGTTGTGCCTCTTACTTAAAAATTAAGCATTGCATGATCAGAACTAAGTGATAAAGTGATATCACAGGCAAAGGATAACAGTCATTTCTACAGACACCATTCTGATCCGATTTCTCCAAGGCAGTGCAAGCTCAGAGTTAGTATACATAAGTAAGGGGAAGTGTGAAAGATGGAGTTCCCATGGTGGGATCAGGGGGCTTGGTCCACTACAAAAATGATTATTTTTACTGTTTGCATGTTATCACCAAGTCAATGTACATGTTAAGATGTTGTTCTCTTGACTTCCCTTTTTGTCAACATATGAGCATTGTCATACAATTGCTAAATTATCTCCGGCAGAAAGAACTCCTATCTCCTACACAACAAAACTTCTGTCATTCCCGTAGTACTAGCACTGCCCTTCCAACCTATATAAATAGTGTCAATAAAGCTTGAGATAATAGCAGACTAGTCTGTTCCTTATTTCTAGACTTGTCTAAAGCCTTCAACGCATTTTGTCACAGAAAACTTCTATTCAAATATCCTCACTAGGTCTCTTTCAGCCTGCCCTACTGTGGTTCAAAGGCTACTGTCCAATAGGTATCAGTCAGTAAAATGCCATTACACACTATCCTTACCTCCCAGTCACCACCAGAGTACCCTCGTCTTTAACATTTTCAGAAATACCCTCTATACTGGCACACAACAGGCCACACTAATACAATATGCAGATGTTTCCACTCTCATTTCCACATCTGACAACATGGTGCACCTCCAAAAAATTACTCAGGAAGCTTTAAAATCCACTGATGCATGGCTTCGTAACTCACAACTCATGCTCACCCAAAAAAGACCAAGCTACTACTTTATTTCCCTCTCATGAAAAAAACAAAATGTAAAGTCGTCTCTCTTGATACTACAGCCATTAAATTCACTTCTCATAGCAAACTATCAGGGGTGATATGGACGATAATCTTACATTCACCCTGCATATACAAAATTGCATAAGAAAAACTCGTCAAACAAATTGATGTTTTACGGTGCCAAAAAATTTCTCAGCGATGCAACTAAACCTACATTTGCCACTGTTTATCTTCTCCCCACTCTTTTTTATGATACTCCCATTCTTACTAAACTCCATACTTTACAAAAAATGAAAACTGGAACAATGCTGTAACAAAGTTACTAAATCTGCAGCACATATCCCTTTCATAGCACTGAAAACCCTAAACTGGTTAGAAATGCCTCATCAACTAACATATATACAACTTCTTACCACCTATAAAATTATCCAGCATCCATCTGCCTGTCCAGCACTAAAAACATTCTATACATTTATGTCCCCAGTTAGTTACTGCAATCAGGTGACCAAAATCTCCTCCTTGTGTACAAACCTAGCAAATCTACTGGGCATTTTCTGTACTTGTACAAGGTTGCTAAGACCTGGAATTCCATACCTGTATCCATCAGGTCTATACTTTCCCTCCCACCTTTCAAAATTACTCTGAAAGGTTTCATCACTAAAATCTGGCTCTGTTCTTCCTAATTCATATCCCTAATTTAACAACTTTATCAACCTTGAAAATTATATACCTAAAGGTGAACAAGAACCTTTTTTTATTTATTTATTTAACATTTGTTGACCGGGAAAGTCCGACTAGGTTCCACAGATCCTGTTTTCAGCGGAGGCCTGGGGAGAAATGCTCCAGAAGCATGTCTTTAGAATGTCGGAGGAAACCGGAGTACCCAGAGGAAACCCATGTGAATGCAGGGAGAACATGCAAACTCCATACAGAAGGCACCCCAGCTGAAAATCGAACCGGAGAACCTCTTGCTGTGAGGTGACAGCATTAACTGCTGCACCACTGCACCGCCCATTTTTATTCCTTATACCTCCTTACTCTCCCTTCTTCACTTACTGCTATCTAATTTTCTTCCTTGACTTTCTCTCTAAATATAGCATAAACCTTTTTTCACCTCACTTCATATTGCAAATCCTATTTGTATTAGATTAACTTACCTTTACTTTCTCTACAAACTGTCTACAATTTCTCTAAATATTAAATGATTTTCATATACTTTGTATTGATTCTTAACCAATGTTTTTGTATTATGTCTAATGTTGTTGTTGTGTCTTTCGGCTTTTCCCGGTTAGGGGTCGACGCAGCGGAACTCTGGTCTGCTAATGACTGGTAGTAGATTTTTACGTGCCGAGTTGCCAGCACTGATGCACAACCTTCAACGAAGGTACGCCCATTCACGCATGTCTCCACACAGAAGACGCTCTAGCTGAGAAATGAACAGGACAACGTCTTACTGTGAGGCAACAACGCTACCGCAGCACCACCACCGCAGTATATTATGTCTAATGTGCGCCAGTTATTTAGACTGAATATGTTTTTTGTTTTATTTTTGAAGATTGTAAAATAATCGTTCTTAAAATATTTTGCAATAATTTGGAGTTTTCTCTCCAGGCCTCTGCTGAAAATGGGCTCCTGCTCAGTCAGACTTTGCTGGTAATCAAATGTCAATAAATAAATAAATAAAACATAAAGTGCTCTGCTGACCTTGATGTGTATACTGTCAAAAAATGCACAAAACTCTAATTTTCAGATGGACATACAAACGCAAACTGAAATGAAATTCATACTAAGATTATGACACATTTCTGTACCCACTGATATATTTAGAAAATAAATTACTAAAAACTCCAGACACATAATATTTCAAATGAACAGACTCAGAAAGCAGATAGCTAGCATGTCAGATTGTCCAGGTTTGTCTTAGTCAGCCAACTGGTTCTTTGTTGGATGAATAAGATCACACTGCTTGTAAGTGTTGATTCTCATGCAAAAATAAATAGTTCAATAAACGATTCCTGGTGCCCATATAAATCTTTTCTGCTTGACTTTCTTAGTCGTATAACTCCATGGCAGAGGACAGACACTAAAGTGGACCTAGTGAGAATTGTCATAATGAGTCTATGGAAATCTACAAAAGCATTAAGGTCCATCTTAACCATCAACCCCGCTTGAAGAAAGAATCAAGAGGAATAAAAATATTCACCCATGAAATAGTAAGCTCTATCAAACTCTTAAAAATATATTTGCTGACATAGAACACATCTGACAGACAGCTAGATATTAACCCATCTGAATATGAGCAATAAATAAACTGAAATGTTCACTATATTGCTGAAGAAAATTCCTATTGGAATCATAGCAGGAAGTCAGGATCCTGGCCATCAGCCTAATAGGCCAGAAGAAATAATGGTTTTGGTTGATTATGGTTTGTTAGCGATCATACTTAGAGCAGCAAAATCACAAGAAGGGTCCAGGGCTGGTGGCAGAGGACAAATATCATGTTCACATGGGTATCAAACTTCCTAAAGCTGACTGGAATATTCTACAACAAATCAACAAAATAAAATGCACAAGTTTAATGAATACACCATGCCTGCTTTAACAAATTGGTATGAGAAGGTCCTAGACATTGTGCTCTCTAAAGAGGGAGACATATGAAACCAGAGCTGTAGCTTAGTCAACTGGCACCCTGGGCAGTGCCCAAGCACTGAACCCCCAAACAAATGTTAACACACCACTAACTAGCAGGGATAAAATAGAACTTCTTCTACAGTGCAGGTTGTGCCTCCCTGAATGACTTGCACAGAGGGCTGTGCCGAGGGCAGGCCACTCTCTTCACCTGATTCTAATGTGACTCTATATGAGACTCGGAGGTAACACCTCTCTTAGTTATTCATAACCATGCAACCATGTGATTTTCTATGCAGGAAATGGATACAAAGCAGAAGAACATAGTCACTGTCTGGGAATGTAGAAACACTGACTATATAATATTTAGTAGAACTGATGGATAAATGGGAAATATAAGAGGAAACCAACCCACTATATCATACAATTAAGATGACAACTCTGACAACAGTGAAAGAAGGTCTCAGCATAAAGTAGAAGGCCAAAATAAAGAGAAAACAAATGTGGGTTGCCAGAAGTTTAAAGGAAAGAAAATGAGCAAGTATATTAGTGGCTCAGGAGAATATGTGAAAAAGGAAACTGGACTGAGTGAAAGCTAAGAAGACAGTATAAAAACTAATAGAGAAAGAAAAATCAGCCTTTCAGAATAACCAGCAAGGAGAAGAAAGACTTCTTCAGCACAATGTGGAAAGGAACAAACTTTGCACAGAGTTCAAAAAGTTATCAGTGATGAAAAGGAATAAAATCATTATACTCATAATGCAGCAATCCCATAGCAACTTTATACAAGAAAATACATAAATAAAAATAAACTTTTTACATGAATATTCATAAAAAAAGAGAGGGTGATGTAGGAGACTAAGTTCAGAGGGGGAATTTCTAACAGACAGTAGGAGAGGCAGAGAGATACAGCTGGCAGGATGTTGCTGGAATGAAGGCAACTGAGATGCAAGACCCATAACCTCAAGAATCATGAAGAATCCAGACTGGATACTATATATTCCTTATGTGGAATTCACTAGTAGATCTACCCTTAGTTAGGTACCACAATTCGCAAGGTTGTGCTACCACATTGAATAAGGAAAGATATTAGAGTTCTGTATAAATTAGGGGGTATGGAGGCTGCATACCTCTCAACCTCTTAATATAACAAATCTGGACAAAGCCTGACATAATGGGGGAACAAAGCCCCACAAATAGGAACATTTTAAATGTTGCTCTTATAAACATATAAACCTGCTAGAATAAAAAGATTGGTGTTAGCGTGCATTTTCTAAAGGATATAAAGCCTGTAATTCAGATGTATGCCATTATTTAGTGACTTCAGTCATCGGATAATCCTAGTAATTTGCAAGAAAACCACTTATTTTATGAGGAAAAGGCGAAAAATACAAGGCAAAAATCTGGATATTGTGTGAAATTTTGGACAGTTGAGAAGTATGGGGAGTTGCCAGGTCAGTCAATCTACTTCCATCTGCAGAGGTCCTGAGTGTGGCTAAAGCCTTCTATAGTTATGTAAAGACTCTCCACGGCAATACCCAAATTTGCTCTGAGCTACTGCACAATGGTACCTCCTATATTGAGCCAACAGATATTGCCAATATACTGGCCGACAGATTCAGTGCCAACTGTAGCCTTCTCGCCCCCCCAAGGGACCAGTCACAATACCAGTAGATTGCCAGGCACCCAGTATTACTGCTGCACAGGTTAAAATAACACTGTCCAAGGCCAAGAATACAGCTTCTATGGGACCTGACAATATCCCTGGCTATGTTCCACATGAACTACAGAGTGAACTGGCACCTCACCTGTGTGCCCCATTCATTCACAGCCTCATCTCAGCTTTGTCCCTACCGAATGACGCACTGCTACAGTCATCCCTCTCGACAAAGGAGGAGTGACTACAGACCCTAGAAACTATCACCTCATTAACCTGATGAGTCTGATATGCAAAACTATGGAACACATCATCATGGACCTAATAAACAAGGATATAGGGAATCTCCAATCTCTGGATCCCACACAGTTTGGTTTTGTGAAGGGTAGATCATGCCTGCTCAACTTGGTCAACTTCTTTGAGTCAGTCACCAGAGCTGTGGATGAACGCAAGGTGGTTCATACAGCCTACCTTAATCTGGCCAAGGCCTTTGATACCATTCCCCACTGAGGAATCATAGAAAAACTCACTAAGCTAGGCATCAACCCCTATATCACTAGGTGGATTGCAAACTGGCTCACAGGTAGAACCCACAGTGTGAAAGTAGCTGATTCCAAGTCAGACTGCCAACAAGTCATGAGAGGAGTCCCACAGGGTTTAGTCCTGGGTCCTCTCCTGTTTGGTATCTACTTCTCTGAAGTCCAAGCCAACACGAAGGAACTCTGCCTGACAAACTTTGCAGACGATTGCAAGTTGGGAGCTATTATAACTCCCCAAGTGATGTTGACATCCTACAGAAAGGCCTGACTGAAACCAATGACTGGTGTCAGATCCATGGCCTTAAGCTCGATGCCAAAAACTGTGTCGTCATCTCCTTTGGATAAAACCCAGTTCCCATGAATTACCACATTGATGGTAGTCCACTGAACACAGAAGGTGTTATAAGAAATCTGGGAACACAGGCTGACAGCAACTGCTCTTTTCAACACCACATTGCCACTGTAGTCAGAAAGTCCTTCTATGTGGCACATCTCATTACTAAGGGTTTTGCATCCAGAAAGAAAGAGGTAATTGTCTCCCTCTACTCTTCCCTCATTAGGCCAGTCATCGAGTATAATACCCCATTTGGCATGTACCTCACTTAACACTGCAACAACTGGAGAGGCCACTAAAGTACCTCACAAAGAGCATCCTAGGCCTTAAACATTTATCCTATATGGACAGACTAAATAAACTCCAACTATTCTCTGTATCATATCACCTACTTAGAGGCGATCTCTGCTTGACTTACAAAGCATTGTCTGACCCAGCTCTGTTAGAAATGCTACATCTAATGAAATCCCAATCCCTCCACACCACATGCTCCAGAGACCTTAACCTCATTACCACAATCAAAAGAACATGCTGGAGGAACAGGTTCATAATCTAGAGACTGCCCATGCTATGGAATAGACTTCCTATACATTTCAAGCAGAGCACCTCACTGGCCCTCCTCAAGAGAAATCTTGAAGAGTGGATGGGAAATAGAACATTCACCTCAGGGATCAGTCCAGTGGCTTTACTCGACAGAGGCACTGGGAAAAATGGTCGGGCGGCACGATGCCAGGGTAATCCTATGGGCTAGGCTTGTGAAGGCTCCAGGGTCATTAGCCTAGTACACACCTATGAACCTAAGCACAGGGCTTCCTTGTGGTACTGGCTGTGAGGCTATAGCTGTTCCTCAAAGGAAATTGACATTTAAACTCAGAAAACCAAGTATTATTTTTAAATTAAAAATAACAGTAAACTTGCTGTTTTTTTTTCCTGTTGCTCATAACTCCAAGATACTAAAACTGCCTGCTGGACTGTTTTTGTAAACAGTGTGACATGACGTTTTCCCATCTCTATAGTCAGAGTAAGGTGATTACTCCGTATTACAGTTGTTCATGCTATGTTAAGAATGTCAGAAACATTGCCTGACAAGGGTCTCACCAGACGTCTATATGAAGCAGCGAGGAGCCCTTTCTATTGGCTGGGGCTGCTTCAAGTAATTGGCTAATGCAACTTGAGACTGAATGTGAAAGGAGTTAATGTACAGCTACAGAGACATGAACACCAAACTATTACTATGCCTGCCACTGTCAGTAGACCTAGTGAGAATTATTATAATGTGTGCAGATGGGTAGGTTGACAGTAACTTTGGTCATCTGTTTAGTCATCACATTTTGGTCAGCTAAATAGATGGTCGACAGGGATGTGAGACTGCACAATTCTTGGGATTTGAGGAATATTTATTTTCCATGATTTTGTGTGAGCTCAGAGTTAGTAGATACAATTAGCAAGGGGTATAGGGGAGAGCATTTTTTATTTTATTTTTGTTGCATGCACAGATGCTGTTTCTTGGTGAATATGGAGTATTGAATCAACAGTCACTTTTTCAAGATATTGTGCATGCAGTTTTACATACATACAGACAATCATGAATATCAGTGTAATTTCAGAATAATCATATATATAAATATTTATATAGGAGGCATAGAAGATCTCAGTTGTCTGTGATATTGCCTCTCATTTTGGTCTAGTCCTTTTAAAACCTGTTTTTTTTTTTTGAAAATCAGTGAGAATTATAGTCAATAAATAATTTGAATTTCAGAATAATAGCTTTTAGAAAAAGTATGCAGCACCTATTATTATAATGACTTTCAAAGTAAGTAATGTCTTTCAGCTTTTCCCGGATAGGGGTCGCCACAGTGGAACTCCGGTCTGCTAATGATTGGCAGTAGATTTTTCTGATGCCGATTTGCCAGCCTAGCACCCAACCTTCAAGGAAGGCACACTCATTCATGCACGCACCTACCTGCATGTCTTTAAACGTCACTCAACCGTGGGGAGGACATGCAGACTCCATAATGACTTTCAAAGTACATAATGGAAATAACTGTTCCTGTTTTTGGTCTTTAGTCTGTCATTAATTTTTAGCCTTCTATTTGATTCTTCTGTTTAGAGGTTGAACAGAATTTCTAAGGATTGCAATGGGCACCCCACTATATACTGACTGTAGTAATCAGAAAAAATAAATAAATTCCAGTCTGGCAGTTACTTATGCAATGTTTCATTCATTTGATAACAGCCAAACATCTTAATTGTACAGTCAGCCATAAATGTGGCTATAATTGATGGTGTGTGTCCATGTGTGTGTGTGTGTGTGTGTGTGTGTGTGTGTGTGTGTGTGTGTGTGTGTGTATGTGTGTGTGTGTGACAGACAGTGTGTTTCTGTGTGTGTGAGGTGTAGACTGTCATCAAAATGTGATTTTTTGTACCTCATAGTTTAGTCTGTTCCTTGTATAGTTTCTGTTTTTTTCTGGCAAGCCAAAGAGGATTACATTCAATAAATAATAAAATTTGATTCTCAGACATAATAGACTTCAGGAAAAGCACTATAGGGCAAAGCCTATTTCTCTAAAAAAGTTTAAAAAGACAATATCTGTCCCTGAGTTTGGTTCCCTACTTAACATATTTTGTTTAGCTTTCTAGATCTGCGGTGGTGCAGCGGTAGCATTGTTGCCTCACAGCAAGAGGTTCTCCCATTCGATTCTCGGCTGGAGTGTGGAGAGTGCCTTCTGTGCGGAGTCTGCAGGTCCTCCCCATGGGTTGAGTGACATTCTGAAAGACATGCGTGAATGGGTGTGCCTTTGTTGAAGGTTGGGCATTGGGCTGGCAACTCAGCACTGTAAAAATCTACTGCCATTCATTAGCGGACCGGAGTTCCGCTGTGGCGACCTCTAATCGGGAAAAGCCGAAAGACAAACAACAACAACTTGATTCTGGATCGAAAAGGGTTAAGAGTAAGGTGTGCGTGTCAGAGGTGGGGGGGGGTGTAGTGACTTGCACACTGTATTCTGATAGTAGTGAGCTGAGAAGATTAATTCTTGTGAGTTCTGTGTGGCAGTTATTTATATATTTATTCATTTATTGTTATAAGGTTGGCTCTAATTAATGGTATTGTGTGTATGGGGGGGGGCACATGCAGTGGAGTTACAGTAGGTTGCAATGTATGGTTAAAACAGCAGCAAAATGAAATTTATGTGAACTTTATTTATGGATCTGTTAATTTATTTGATCATATCTGAATTGTATATAGCCAGACAATCTGTTATATTTGGTGAGCACATCTGTGCATGTGTGAGTGGGGGGTGCATGTATGTGTGGAGGTGTGGTGGGGGGGTAAAATAAAACTACAGTGGACCATTCTTATTATTTTTTATTATAATCTGATACCTGAGATGCACAAAGTCAATTAATTTTACTTTAAATGCATCCATCAAATGAGTCATTAAACTGACGTCTCATCTGTTTGAGTTGTTGGTAACTGAGGTGGATGTAAAAATACCACTGAACCTATCAAAAAGAGTAAACTGCAAAATTAACAATTACAAAATGATAGCCATAGCTTCCATTTGCATCCCACCAGGAAACAAAATCCCCACCCTAGAAAAAATTCTCGCCTGAACCTCACAAGCCATTTCCTATGAAACCATAATACTGGGAAATGTTAGTATCGACTGGAATGGAACACCCTCTGACCCTTTCAACTTAATCATAAACTTCTATGGCATTTCACAACTTATCACTATCCCTACCCATTTGAATACACACACCAACTCTAGCTCTACACTTGAATGGATACTTATTTATTCATTTATTTATTTACATTTGTTTACCAGGTAGTGTCCAACTGGGCTGGCAGTTCGTTTTCAGTGGAGACCTGGGGAGAAAAGCTCCAGAATAAAAAATACCATACAGTTAAAAGATAAACACTACTACATTAGTAAAAAAAATATTGCCAAAATTTACGAGCAAAAGATACGATAATATTCTTCAGTATAGTAACAACATTATAAATGTAAATCACAGGGATCTGGATAATTAAGTAAAAATGATAACAAGCAGTGAGCAGACCTAGACTGAGAAGCCATGTGTCAGAAAGTAAACATTTCGCTTTTGAATTTTAAAAAAAGACTGTGCAGAAGCAATTTGAGGAAAATTACTAGCCATTTGAGCTGTATTAGAGGAAAAAAGTATAGTAGAGATAAAATGAGCATGGGAGAGAGGCGTTATCCAGGTGGAGAACAAGGGCAAAGCTAGTTGCTATTAAGATGTTCTTTTTGTTTTAAATGAAGAGTAGCAAGAGGTGCATTGTATGCTTAGGGCAAGGGAATTCCAGGACTTAGCTACTTTGTTTGAGTAGAGGGAGGCACCATGGTAGTTATGTGATTGTGTTATTCTGAGCAATGGCTTATTGGAAGATCTAAGAGACCTGTTGTTTACCTGTAGTTGGAGTAATGTTGAAATTGCAGGGCAGTTATGAGGGTTGTGTGCAATTTTGTGAGCTAGGGTAATCTGGTTTAAGGTTAACAGCTTAGGAAGTTCTAGCCATTTGAGTTGAAGAAGAGTAGAGGAATGATGGGTTATATGGGGGTGGTTTGTAGCAAGCTTTGCAATTTTGTTATAGCAGGATACAAGGTTGTGCAGATCTGCCTTACGTACGTTGGTAAAGATATGTGAGCAGTACAGAAGTGTAGAGAGTAGTTGTGATTTAGCAGTGGCTAGTCCGGTTCGGGGTGTTAGGTATGATTTGGCCCTGTAGAGAGCACCAAGCTTGGAGTTGACTTTTTTGATAGTTTGGGAAATGTGACTATCAAATTTGAGATGGTCATCTATTGTAATACCTAGGAGTTTGGCTTGTTTTTTTTTGGCTCAATTTTGGTACCATTTGTGGAGTGAATAGAGAGGGATAGGGGGTTTGACTTGGTGGCTTTGTTTGAGAAGATTATTAATTTTTCCTTATTTGGGTGTAGAATGAGTTGGTGGTTTGATAAGAAAAATTCAACTTCTTGAAAACCTTTTTGCATCTTTTCTTTTAGTTCTTGTAGGGAAGGGGTGGAGCAGATAAGGGAAGTATCATCAGTGTAATGTATGGTAGAGGCAAGTTGGGTTGCTGTATTAAGGTTATTAGTAAATATGATAAAGAGAAAGGGGCCAAGTATTGATCCTTGAGGTACACCAGTGACAACTGGCAGTAGAGGAGAGAGTTCATTTTCCCATTTGTTAGCCTGTTGATGGTTTGATAGATAACTGAGAAAACAAGACAGGGATGCTGGACTGAGGTTGTATGTAGCGAGTTTGTTTAGTAGTAGTTGGGGAGAAATGGTGTCAAAGACTTTTGACATGTCCAGGAAAATTGCAGAGACTAGTTGTCCATTGAACATTAGGGGTGAATGGTATTGTTGAAGGATAATAGGACTGTGTTAGTACTATACTGGGGTCTAAAGCCATGCTGGGAATCTGAAAGGAGGTTGTTGGAGGTCAGATGGTTTAGGAGTTGTAGGTTAATACTTTTTTCTAGGATTTTAGCTAAGGGTCGGAGGATAGCTATGGGGCGGTAGTTTGAGATTTCTCTGGAAGGGCCACCCATTAGGAGGGGGATGATATGACCAATTTTCCAGAGGATTAGCACATATTGATTGGAGATAGAATGACTGATTATTATAGAGATAGGATAGGCAATGGATGGAGCAGAAATTTTTAGGAATTCATTAGGAAGTTGGTCGGCGGCCGGGCAGCAAGGTTTTAGTTTGCTTAGTAGCTTTTTAATGTAGGATGTTTGAATCAGTTTAAAGGATAGGGAGTTAGTTGAATTAAAGCTTAATGAGGGGAGTGTAATGGGCAGGTGGTTATTGTTGGCAAGTAGGGAGGAGATAGAGTTAATGAAATGTGAGTTAAATTGTAAGGCTAAGAGTGTGGTAGTATTGCTTGTAGAAGTGGGGATTGTGGATTTACCAGGGTTGAGGAGGACTTGCATCCAGTCCTAATCTATATAACAATCCCTGTACATTACCTAATACCTTAAGTGATCATCTTCCCACATGCATCCAATGACACTCCTTCCAATCCTGTAAATCTCACCACTTCTTAGAATGATGCAATCTCTCTAAGTTCAACTCAGACTCCTTTAACCAAACTCTTTCTGCAATAAACTGGTTCTTCATCGATCACCTCTCCTTGGAAAGAGCTATCCTAAAATTCAACAGCATCTTCCTAGACACCCTATACTCTCTTACTCCCATCAAGAATATAAGAATCAAATCTAACTATGCTGCATGGCTCACACAATCTATTTGCTCTCTTATGTATAAGAGAGAGACAGTGCATGGAAAAAACTGGCTAAAAACCAAGTCCCCCATGCACCTTCAAAGTTATAAAGAACTCCATAATCTGACCAAAAATGGGTCAACTATTGAAAGAAAAAGTTCTACCAAAAGTCAGTAACAAACTTCGACTCAATTCCAAAAAAAATTCTGGAACTCTGTCAACAAATTACTTCACCCAGGCAAACCCTCTTCACCAGAAACCGTGCCCAAATAGCCCTGACATTGAAACAGCCACCTTCATCAACTTCTTCTTCATCAATACCATCAAAAACCTCTCTCAAACTGACCAAACCCCCACTAACCCTTCATCTGCCCACCCATTCTCCTTCTCATTTAAGCATATCCCCACTGCCTACATAAAATTGTTTCTCAGCAAACTCAAAAACTTCTACCCATCTGCCGAGAACCTACCCCCATTTTCTTAAAACTAGCTGCAAACTCCATTGCCTATCCAGTCTTTATACTTAACGTAGGTTTATTAAATAATCAAAATACAACCAGCGTTTTCGCCACTTAACAAAGTAGTGGCTTCTTCAGAGATGCAGGAAGAAAGGCGCTACAGTTTTTTAAAATGTTAAGAAACGCCCACTGTCTGCGTCAGTATTTACCTTAAAGCAACAATGTTGTTGACAGTTTTAAATGTACAGACATTAAAGACATCTTCCTGATTAATATTACAACTAAAAAGTTAAAAGCATTCAGTGCATTTCAAACATATTTAGAACTATTACACAACAAGTATGTAAAAAGAACAAGTATAATGTTTTTTGTTTTTTGTTTTTTTCTCTTTCTTTTTGTGTGATTGTTGAAACATTCCTACCTCTCACTCAAAAAATGTGTGGTACTTGCACACAAAGTTAAACATATATACACTTCTTAAATTTAGTTTAAAAAAAGGAAATTACTAATTCCTACTATTAGAGATGTTAAAAAAGTTAACAATAATAAAAAGGTGAAAATCAACATCAAATAGAACAAGTCAGTAAAAGAGAGCTAATCAATAAGAAGAAAGATATGTATTACACATCCAGCATTAGTCTAAGTCTAGTCTAGGCGTAATACTTTAATGGAAGCTACCTCCTGTAATTTCTCAGTTTCAAAATACATGTTATATTACAATTTTCATTAAGTCCTGGAGGGCTAAAGGCATTGAGAGTAAGTTGCCATTCTAGCTCTTTACTTTCTAATAATAATGAAGTAGGGCCACCTCTGATTGAAGGCAAGACCTGGTCGATGGCTAAAAACCGAAAACTGTG
Source organism: Protopterus annectens (assembly GCF_019279795.1). Lineage (NCBI taxonomy): Eukaryota > Metazoa > Chordata > Ceratodontiformes > Protopteridae > Protopterus > Protopterus annectens. Next base: position 1,855,149,301 of record NC_056743.1, on the reverse strand, counting down.
GCCATGGCATTGAGTAATGTGTTTGGCTAATGCGTTGTCAGGTTTGTTTTTCTTTATAGCATATTGATGTTCGTAAAGTCTGTCCCGTAACCTTCGGTCAGTCTTGCCTATATAAAATGCCATACAGCAGTTACATTGAGCTAAGTATACTTTTGATTTAGACTCACAGTTAAGTTTACATCGGATGTGGTATTTTCTATTTCCTATAGTAAAAGTTTTAGCTACTTTTACATATTTGCACCAATTACAAGCACTGCACTGAAATGTGCCTGTGTTTCTAGAAGTCACGTTCATTTCAAAGTTTCTTTCTAATACCTTTTTAATATTACAACCTCTCCTGTAGACAATGTTAGGGACATCTCCTAACTTGTCCAGGAGTTGTCCATTATTTGTGATAAACTGCCAGTTCTTAAGCAATATAAGACGAATGTCCACAGAATTAATGTTGAAAGTAGTAATAAAACTAGTTTTGTATTTATCTTTTGCATTAGGTGGATTATCTGTAATAACTATGCTTGTGATAGTAAGATTATTGTCTTCGGAAGTACTGTTAGCATTAGTAGAGGTCTGAAGGGTAAGTGGTTGTAATATAGGTCTATATGTTCCATTAGAACATTTGGTTTCAACTTCATTAATGAGCTCTAAAATGAGATGGGTTGGGTAATTCCTATTAATAAACATATCTTTTAAGTTAAGACATTCTTCCTTGAAGGAAGTTTCACTACTACATATCCTGGCTGCTCTTATAAGCTGCCGTTTAATAATAGATCTCTTTTGCTTAAAGGGGTGTGAGCTGTCGAAGTGCAGGAATGAATTACAATATGTGTGCTTTCTAAAAATGGATGAATGATATTCACCCATATCTAAATCTTTTGTTAGTTTTACATCCAAGTAGTCAGTTTCTCTTTCATGAAATTTATAAGTAAATTTTAGAAAGTCAGTAGTTCCATTTAGGTAGTCCACTAAGTTAGCTGCTTCAGATGCGTTACCCTGGAATAAAATGAAAATATCGTCTAAGAATCTTGTATAAAATTTTAAGTAAGGCTTGAAAATTTAAGAAGTGTATATACGTATAACTTTGTGTGCAAGTACCTCATATTTTTTGAGTGAGAGGTAGGAATGTTTCAACAATCACACAAAAAGAAAGAGAAAAAACAAAAAACATTATACTTGTTCTTTTCACATACTTGTTGTGTAACAGTTCCAAACATGTTCGAAATGCACTGAATGTTTTTAACTTTTTCGTTGTAATATTAAACAGGAAGATGTTTTTAATATTTGTATATTTAAAACATTTAATAACATTATTGCTTTAAGGTAAATACTGATGCAGACAGTGGGCGTTTCTTAACATTTTAAAAAACTGTAGCGCCTTTCTTTCTGCATCTCTGAAGAAGCCACTACTTTGTTAAGTGGCGAAAACGCTGGTTGTATTTTGATTATTTAATAAACTTACATTAAGAGGAGCTTGGTTGGGCTTTGGTGCTTGCTACTTGTTATCCTTCATTGTTTTATTTGTCTTCGCTAGTTGGTTTGCGTCCATGGCAGCAAGTAATCAGTCGAGTCCAAGAAGCCCTAATTTATTCAACACAAATGGTAATAATGATATTGGTCCACGAGAACAAACGGACCTAACAGCCTTGCTAGTTTCTCTCTCGCAACGTATGGACAGCATGTCTGCCAGGCTTGATGCTATTGATAAGAGAGAAAGACGAACATTGGGACAAGGCTTTGATGCAGTTTCTGGTCTTCCGGTTAATATTACTGACAATGGAGGGGAGCGTATTTTAGCGTTTAATTCAACGAATGCTACTGGCAGTATTTCTATACCATTGGGTCAGTTAACACCAATGGAACAGAGACAGCTTGTCACCCCTCAACAACCACCTGTCACTTCTTCTGCTATACCACCAGGACAGGGTGAACAAATTCTACTACCAAGTGTACAAAGGTCTCTGCCACTGCCAGTCGAACAACAAGCCCAATCACATGGGCAGAACAAACTGACTACAAACACTGGCAGCTTACCAAGCATTCGCTGTTTTGCGCAAGTGGCCCATTACCAAACAGAGGTAACTAGTGATTGCAGTTCCCTTGGGCTTATTGGCGTTCCTTCATGTAAAGAATGGGTCGAGAACACCGACAACCTTATTCTTGTCACAAGTGACCAACAGGAACAACCGGCCATCGGAACTCCTATTCCAACAGTAAGTACTAATGTCATTGCAGAGAACTTGAAATTACTTGACAGTAAGCTTGTTAAATTAAAGAAGCTCCAATTGGAGGTAACATATTTTAAGCAATGCTTATCTGAAAAGCTTATTCCTAAGGGCTTAAGAAATAACTTTTGCCCTACGGGCTTATTTGTTGACACTACATTTTATCAAGAACTGTCTATGCTATTTGACAACCAAGGGCTACAACTTCTTGAGTTAATGGTGAAACATTATGGTTTTCACATTAATGCACTAATTACTGAAGTCAATACTTTAGACAACAACATAAAAAAAGACTTAAACTTTGAAAGATATAAATACGACTATTGTCGTATTTTTTCAAGTATTGATCAACTAATATCTAAACTCAAAGACAATAAAATAAAGAAATTGACAAGGGACAGACTCTCATATGACCAAAAATCTGTTTACCCTAAACTGAAAACACCTTCTAATAAAAACCAAACTGCAACTACTAACATTAACTCTGTAGAGACAGCAACAACATCTACTTCCAACTATACTGACTTCAGTTTTATGGAGGACAGCAATGAGGACGATTTCATAGAAGTCCCTCGACGTAGCAACCGAATTAAAGCCCAAAATCAAAACAAAAAGGGCTTTCAAGGGAGTGGTTATAACAACAACAACTACTCGACTAACAACAGCAACAACAACAACAATGGACATTTTTTAGGGGGGAGCAACAACCGCAACCAACAGTCCAGGAATACGAACTGGAACAAACCACGGAAGTGAGTGGTATTTCTGACCTGGTTGACACCAGTGACCATCTTGATGTAGAAATAATAACCAATTCAAAGGGGGACTTTACAATTTACAATTTTTCCAGTTTTGTATTTGAACCATGCCTTATTGAATTGCTAGCTTTTGGTAGTACATTTGTGCCCATTAGGAAATGTAGTTTAGCAAACACTATCATTGATTTAAAATGTTATGTTCGTAAATTGAATTTGGACATTTTATTCAATAGTGTTATGCAAGGAAATAACTCATCCCTTAAACTTGCTAGTACATTTAACCCTCCCCTCCATCCTGATTTGCTCTTATTTGAGAGAGTATGCGAATTAGACCTTAGACATTTAAGCCAAGGTAATACCTTTGGTAACATGACAGGAAAACTAAATGTTTCAGATGAACAAATGAAAGCTTTGAACCATTTATGCAACTCTCCTCTAAGAGTGATTAAACCTGATAAAGGAGGAGGTCTAGTCATTTTTGATAACTTTGACTATACAGATAGGATGTTGGTAGTCCTCAGAGGACCAGCTTACACACATTCATCTTTGAATGAAATGAATATAAGTTTTGGTAGAATTAGAGGGTATTTTAAGGACCTCTTTATTAACGCCAAAATTGATTTGGATACATATAATTACATTGACAGCTCGATGCCCAAGGTCCCTATCATCTTTGGCATCCCAAAAATTCACAAGAATCTCACTAACCCCCCTATGAGTGCACTAATAGACAGTCGAGCATCAATGACATATCCATGTGCCCAACTGGTTGAATCAATCCTGGCAAAATATTTGAAACATCTCCCAGAAATTTGCAAAGACTCATGGTCTTTTCTCCATAGCATTAACAATATACCATTTGATAAGTCAGGTAATTTTTTGACAATAGATGTCATTGACTTATACACTTCAATCCCACACGGTGAAGCTATTGAATGACTGACCTTAATATGAATAGAACTTAAAGCAAGTGAAAGTGACATCTATATTGTGTCAAAACTATTAGATATTATCCTGACTTCTAACTTTTTCACTTTTAACGCTGATTTTTATCTACAATAACAAGGGATAGCTATGGGGTCACCATGTGGTGCAAGTGTAGCTAATGTTTTTGTTGCATACTGGGAGAGACATTTTTTGCTTAACAACTCAGTTTTCAAGCCTTACTTAAAATTTTATACGAGATTCATAGACGATATTTTCATTTTATTCCAGGGTAACGCATCTGAAGCAGCTAACTTAGTGGACTACCTAAATGGAACTACTGACTTTCTAAAATTTACTTATAAATTTCATGAAAGAGAAACTGACTACTTGGATGTAAAACTAACAAAAGATTTAGATATGGGTGAATATCATTCATCTATTTTTAGAAAGCACACATATTGTAATTCATTCCTGCACTTCGACAGCTCACACCCCTTTAAGCAAAAGAGTCTATTATTAAAGGGCAGCTTATAAGAGCAGCCAGGATGTGTAGTAGTGAAACTTCCTTCAAGGAAGAATGTCTTAACTTAAAAGATATGTTTATTAATAGGAATTACCCAACCTATCTCATTTTAGAGCTCATTAATGAAGTTGAAACCAAACGTTCTAATGGAACATATAGACCTATATTACAACCACGTACCCTTCAGACCTCTACTAATGCTAGCAGTACTTCCGAAGACAATAATCTTACTATCACAAGCATAGTTATTACAGATAATCCACCTAATGCAAAAGATAAATACAAAACTAGTTTTATTACTACTTTCAACATTAATTCTGTGGACATTCGTCTTATATTGTTTAAGAACTGGCAGTTTATCACAAATAATGGACAACTCCTGGACAAGTTAGGAGATTTCCCTAATATTGTCTACAGGAGAGGTTGTAATATTAAAAAGTTATTAGAAAGAAATTTTGAAACCAACGTGACTTCTAGAAACACAGGCACATTTCAGTGTGGGGCTTGTAATTGGTGCAAATATGTAAAAGTAGCTAAAACTTTTACTATAGGGAATAGAAAATACCACATCCGACGTAAACTTAACTGTGAGTCTAAATCAATAGTATACTTAGCTCAATGTAATTGCTGTATGGCATTTTATATAGGCAAGACTGACCGAAGGTTACGGGACAGACTTTACGAACATCAATATGCTATAAAGAAAAACAAACCTGACAACGCATTAGCCAAACACATTACTAAATGCCATGGCCACAGTTTTCATTTTTTTAGATATCGACCAGGTCTTGCCTTCAATCAGAGGTGGCCCTACTTCATTATTATTAGAAAGTAAAGAGCTAGAATGGCAACTTACTCTCAACGCCTTTAGCCCTCCAGGACATAATGAAAATTGTAATATAACATGTATTTTGAAACTGAGAAATTACAGGAGGTAGCTTCCATTAAAGTATTAAGCCTAGACTAGGTTTAGACTAATTCTGGATGTGTAATACATATTTTTTTCTTACTGATTAGCTCTCTTTTACTGACTTGTTCTGTTTGATGTTGATTTTTACCTTTTTACTATTGTTTAACTTTTTTAACATCTCTAATAGTAGGAATTAGGAATTTCCTTTTTTAAACTAAATTTAAGAAGTGTATATACGTTTAACTTTGTGTGCAAGTACCACATATTTTTTGAGTGAGAGGTAGGAATGTTTCAACAATCACACAAAAAGAAAGAGAAAAAACAAAAAACAAAAAACATTATACTTGTTCTTTTCACATACTTGTGTAACAGTTCCAAACATGTTCGAAATGCACTGAATGTTTTTAACTTTTTCGTTGCAGGAAGATGTTTTTATTGTTTGTATATTTAAAACATTTAATAACATTGTTGCTTTAAGGTAAATACTGATGCAGACAGTGGGCGTTTCTTAACATTTTAAAAAACTGTAGCGCCTTTCTTCCTGCATCTCTGAAGAAGCCACTACTTTGTTAAGTGGCAAAAACGCTGGTTGTATTTTGATTATTTAATAAACCTACGTTTAGAGGAGCTTGGTTGGGCTTTGGTGCTTGCTACTTGTTATCCTTCATTGTTTTATTTGTCTTCGCTAGTCAGTCTTTATACTTATCAACAGATCAACAAAAGAATCTATAGTACCTGACATATGGAAAATGTTTTACACTATACCCATACACAAAGGAGGACCCTCCCCTGATCCCTCCAAATTCAGACTTATAACCATTCTGTCTCTGCTATCAAAAATACTGGAGAAATGCATTCACAAGCCACTACTAGACTATCTCCTCCAAAGGAATCTACTGACACCCACATAACACGGCTTTTGCCCTAACCACAGCACATCTGCTGCTCTACTATATTTCCCTCAAGCCATCTCCAAAATATGTGACAACAGTAGACTTGCCTCTTGCCATTTCCTTGATCACTTTAAGGCCTCTGACATGATATCTCATAACAAACTTCTGGCTAAACTTACTGACCTCAATCTCGCTAACTCCATTATTTCTTGGTTCTTTGATTACCTCTCTAATGGGATTTAGTCAGTCAGATGGCATACTGCTCTCTCCTCTTTCCTTGCAGTCCAAACTGGGGTCTCACAAGGCTTCATACTTAGACCCTTACTTTTCAACATCTTCACTAACAACCTCTACACATCTATCCCCCACTCCACACTAATACAATACGTAGATGACTCTACAATCATTTCCTCCTCTGATAATCTCTCTCAGCTTCATACCCTCACCCATGAATCCTTCCACTCTGTCACAAGATGGCTAACTAGCAAACAGCTTCTTCTGAACCCTATAAACAAGCTCCTCTTATTCCTTCCTAAATCTCCCTCTCATTCTAAAACTAACTTCATCATTACCTCACTAAATAACACAATCATTAAAGTGGAGCCTCACTCAAAACTACTAGGAGCAACAATTGATGATCAACTAAAATCTGACATCCACATCCAACAAGCCATCAAAAAACACTAAAAAGTAGAGTTACTTTACAGAAACAAAAAAAATAATCCTCACTAATGAATCTAAACTCACTCTAGCACAAGTCTACCTTCTGCCTAACCTACTCTATTCCATCCCAGTCCTAACAAACCTACAAACAAATGTTATGAAAAGCTTGAACTCACTTACAACAAAATTGCAGGATTTGCAGCAAACGTACCCTATCACTCACACCACTGCTTATCTTTAAAAAACCTTCAGTGGCTAGAATTCCCCCAAGTCCTCCTCAATTACACCTTCTCTTCTCTTCTCTTCTCTTCTCTTCTCTTCTTAGGATTTGTTCTAAAACTAGTTTTAGCTAGAACTAGCCATTTTTTTTAGTTTCAGCACTCAAAACTGTTTCCTTGTGCTCAGCACTTGCTCAGAACTTGTTGTAAGCACTAAATAAACTATAAATTACTACAGCACTCAACTTTCCACACTTGTCAAGAGGAAAAAAGTTCCTAGAACTTAAATTAATAAGCACTTATCCAGGCATGATCATGGGTCAGCTCCCGATGTTTTCTTCTGTCCACCTGATGAATCTGGGCATCCTGGGGCAATGTAGAAATTGCCTCTTGTACTCTGGCAACCCTCTCCTCCAACCACCCAACACTACAACCTGTGAGAGATGCACTTATATAGCCAAAACCGGAAGCCAAGCTCTCTCCAGCCAAGACTTGACTAGACAGTCAAGAGGAGAAGGTGAACACCTGCACCACACCACACTCAACACATAGTCCTTCAAAACCCACACTACCAAAACTCACACATAGAAAAACAATGCACACACCCACATTCACAGAGGCTCTCAATACAAATTTCCCCAAGCAATAGAGACCTCCCAAGCTGAAACGCAGAAAAGCACCACTCCCCCAACACTACCCAAATGACACATAGGCCACAAAATCAGTGTGCCACTCAACCTCAGCCCATAAGGCAAAACAATGTACCCAACACACTAGTCATAGGTGACTCTATAGTCAGGCACACTGATATCCACCTCACCAGGCTAAACAAGGAGAAAGTTACTGTCAGCTACCTGTTGGGTGCCAGGATCTGCCACATAATGCATGCACTCAGGTTACTCCACAGCAAGTACAAATATGACTCTGTCATTGTCCATGTTGGTGTACATGACCTGAGACATACCTCCCTGGACTACATGAAAAGAGACATGGAGGAGCTCTCAGATCTTGTAGCCCAGGCAGGTATGACCCTAGCCCTGAGTAGCATCCTGCCATCACCCAGAATGATACCACAGTACAAGGACAAAGTGATTGACTTCAACAATTGGCTAAGCTTCTGGTGTCATTTTAAGGGGATCCAGTATCTGTCTAATTGGGACAACATGGTCTACAGACCATGATGCTTTGCCAGAGATGGCCTGCACCTGTCGCCCCTGGGATTCTGGATACAAGCTAAGGCTCTTGCCACCCCTATAGTGCCATTTTATAGGCAAGGTTCAAATGCTAAATTCACCACCGTAACAGGTACAAGCAAGCAAACTCTGAGGGTAATGCTACTCAATACTAGAAGTCGAAATCTCAAAATGCACTCACTTGAGGCACTCTTTAAAATGGAGAACATAGACATCTGTGCAGTGACAGAGACCTGGTTCAAGGCTCCAGAGAGCACCTCTGCATTACCAGGCCTTAATTCATACCACACCTTTCGGCCACCTAACCTGGACAGAAACACTAAAGGCGGAGGCGTGTCCATATTCATTAAGGATATCCACATCTTGGAGCTTATAAACAACGACATAGGTAACTTCCAAACCCTGAACCCTACTCAGTTTGGGTTTGTAAAAGGTACATCATGTCTACTAAACCTGATTGACTTCTTTGAAGCAGTCACTAGAGCCATAGACGAGAGCAAGGTAGTGCACAACCTATCTTGACCTTGCCAAGGCTTTTGATACCATCCCCCACTCTGGAATTATAGATAAACTCACTAAAGTGGGTATAAATTCCTATGTCACAAGATGGGTGGCCAACTGGCTCACTGACAGAACCCACACAGTAAAAGTAGCCGACTCCAAGACTGACTTCATACCAGTGACGAGTGGAGCACCACAGGGTTCGGTCCTGGGTCCTGTCCTGTTCGGCATCTATTTCTCTGAAGTGCAGGCCAACACAGAAGGTATTTGGCTAATCAAGTTTGCAGATGACTGCAAACTGGGAGCCATAACAGAATCACCTAATGATTTAGACATTCTACAAAAAGGCCTCATAGAGACAGATGCTTGGTGTCAAAGTCATGGCTTCAAGCTCAATACCAAGAAATGCATTGGCAACCCCTTGGGAAAAACCCGGTACCCATGAACTACCACACAGGCGATAGCACACTAAACACTGTAAGTGTGATAAGAGACCTCGGGACACAGGTTGATAGCAGTGTCTTCTTTGATAACCACATCACCACAGTAGTCAGGAAATCCCTCTACATGGCACACCTGATCACAAAATGGTCCTTCTCCAGAAAAAGGAGGTCATTGTTCCTCTCTACTCACCCCTCATCAGACCCATTATAGAGTACAATGCCCCGTTTAACATGTATCTCACAAGACACCTACAACAATTGGAAAGGCCACAGAAATACCTCACTAAGAGGATTACCAGCCTCAAACAGGTGCCATATGCAGACCGCCTCAAAAAACTCCAGCTCTACTCCATTGCATATCACCTACTCAGAGGCAATCTCTGCCTAACATACAAAGCTATGTCAAACCCAGAGCTGTTGGACATGCTAGACTTAAAGAAATCCCAATCTTTCTGAACCACATGCTCCACTGACCTAAATCTTGTCACCACAATAAACAGAACATGCTGGAGGGGATAGATTCTTGTTCCAGAGACTTCCCATACTCTGGAATAAAATACCCATTCATGTCAAGCAAAGCTCATCATTGGCCCTTTTTAAGAAAAACCTTAACGACTGGATGGGAAATAGAAAATTCACCCCAGGGATCATTTCTGCGGCACTGCTTGATGGGGATATAGGAAAATAATTTTCTTGGGTGGCGAAAGCCAGAGAACCTTTTTGGCTAGGCTTATATAGGCCTGAGGGGCGATAACCTAGTACCTACCTATGAACCTATGAACCATTCCAGAAATGTCATATTTAGTCCATCTGATTCAGATGTTAAGTCATGAAACATCTCTGTCCCTATGTCTATACAAGACAAATTTCTTGAGTTTTAAATCCTTGAACAGTTATTACATTGTCCCATGCATAATACCCGTCTATAGCAACCTCATTTTTCGTCATATTCTCACAGTTGACATTATCTTCTTTTAAAAATAGTTTTACTTGTTGTTGCTCTCCTTTATTACATGATGTCACTGCTGCGTAAGTTTTAACTGCTGCATTTCCTACTGTCACATCACCTGGTTCCTTCTCCACATTACCATCTTCAGCATTTCAAAAAAAGTTATCTGCCATCTCACCCTTTTGAAAAAAGCAGAACGGCTGTATTCCCTGCTGCTTCACTGCTTGGTTCCTTCTTCACATTACCGTCTTCACCACTTCTGAAATATTTATCTGTCATCTCAATCCATGAAAAAGCAGACTAGCCTTCTGCATAATCTTCCTCCATTGTTTTTTTAATAGAACATCATCCAAAAGCCCTCCTGACACCAGTTATGTTACCTGCATCACTCCAGTGAATTCACTTATTTCACTTTCCATTGAAACAGCTAAACACTGCTCATTTGTATCATCCACTACACAGAAATCTGTGTTTATATTCTCATCCTCTACATCAAATTTTTCTCCAGATTCTCATTTTACACCTTCAAACTCTTCCCTGCTACCCCCCCCCCCTTCTGCTGCTTCTCTTAGACATCTCCCCTGCTGCTGTTGCAGCCCTTCAGGACCATTTAGCAGCTCCAGAGAGAAAAGAGTACAGGAGGTTCCCTGATGCAAAGGCCAAATTTCCCCTTAGAAGTTTAAATACCCCCTTGGGCCTCCCCCCAGAAAAGGGGTCACTAGCCTTGTGGAATTAACCTGGTCAACAAAGGATACATAAATAAATAAATAAATAAATAAATAACATTTTATTAATTTATTTATTGATATTTGTTTACTGGTAAAGTCTGACTGCGTCTACAAAGTATGCATTTTCATTGGAGGCCTAGGGAGAAATTATACATTTTAATGACGATATTCAGAAATATAATACTGAAATTAAAGTTTTAAATTCAATAAAAATAAGTCATAGATGCATTCAGAATTTCAATCCTTAGCTATATAGGATATATCCTTCGAAGGATATAATGGCCAGACAGCTTCCAAAGCTTCAAATTCAGGGCATCTTTTTTGTGCTGTGCCCAAACTGTCAAGCCGCTCGAGCTAAGCTGATTAAAAAATAAGTCTGAGAGTGAAGCCCTTCAGAGTCATCCTGACAGCAGAAAGTAGGTTGAACCCTACTATGCTAGGAACAACAAAACATAAATGCTCACACCCTGGGATAGAAAACACGCCAAAAAACAAGGGGGACAAAGGGAGGGTGTGGCTACTACAGCAGTGATCATTCAAATATCTACTGTTATGGTAAGTTTTATGTACACAACTGTACTGCATTCATCATATTGATCACAACTGCATTAGCCTTAGCTATTTGGGTAGATTACTATAGTTAACTACATTTGAGAGGTGGAAGGAGAAGAGTCCAGGAGCTCCTGAAGAATGTTCCTAGCAAAGCCTGATATGGACCTACAGAAGGAATCAAGATTATAATGCTTTGTAAAAGTGAGCATAGAGGACCAGGTAGCAGCTTCTAGAATATTTCTAAAATCCACCCCTTTACAAAAAGTTATAGCTGAAGCTAAGACCATATGGCATTGACACTGCCTGGGATAGATTCATTATGGAAGGGATACCAAAATGTAATAGCCTTAGACAACCATTTGGAAATAATCTGTTTTGTCATAGCTTGCCCCTTCTTTCCTTCACAAGAAATACATAATTGATCTGACGATCTGAGAGATATAGTTCTGTGAAGATATTGCCTATGGACATCCAGGGTATGGAGTGTCCTTTGTCCCTCATTTTTAGATTCAGTAATGAAAATGGAAGGATGAATATTTTGTCATAAAGTATACTTGGATACCACTTTAGGCATAAAAGAATGATTAGTTCTCAATGAAACCCTGTCCCTATGGGAAATGAGGTAGTGTCGACTCACCATAAAAGCTTAAAATTCAGATACGCTTATTGCATAAATCAGAGCAATCAGTAAAACTGTTTTCCATGTTAAGAACCTCATATCAGCCAGATTAACTGGTTCACATGGAATAAATGTGAACTTACATAACACAAAATTAAGATCCCAAGAGGGACCACCAGTTTACTCGGTGGTCTCTTATGCAAAACTCCATTCAAGAACATTTTGACATGAGAATCCATAATCAGACATGCTGAAATGGCCAATTAATGAACCTTGATAGAGGAATAAGAAAAGCTATAGGATAGTAACTCACACAAATATTGCAAAACCAGAGATCAGCTAGACATTAATGGGTGATGGTTATGTTGCTGGCACTAAGAGGAAAACCTTCTGTGTTCCTTCTCCCAGGACCATCAAAAGTGGCTTTCCCTTACCCACTGAGGGTACTCCAACAGCCACAGAGAACATGGCTAACCACTCCTCCATCATGCTTGTAGGTGTTACAACAAACGGATTCATGGTAAAAGATGAATGGTCTGAGATGCAACAGATGGCCACAGCAGTCACCCATCTGCAACTGAGGCAAATTGCTAACCTGCTGTGGTGGCAAGGGCTGTTTGCTTAACTTTCTCTTTGTGGCTGGAAGAACTAACTGTGAGAATGGTAGTCTGTTCCATGGTCAAGCTAAAATGGTGCCTGTTTCCCAAGAAGACAAGCAACAAATGGAGGTAAAACAGCCAGTCTACAAAAGTTACATTTTTGACAGATCAAAGCAGTAAAAACACTTTCAAACACCATGCCAGCTCTAACAAGAAAATATAAACACAACTTATCCACAGAAAATATTTTTTCAGTCAGTTAACACTACTTTTAAACTGAAAAACATGAGTGCTCCATTTAAAATCCTGAGACAGTCCTAACTTTAATATACTTTTCCTGAACTGGAAAGTAATGAAGCACCAATAAATTTAAGAAAATAGAAGTTTTTCCCCCAAAGGGAAAGCACAAGCCGGCTGATGATCCTTGAAAGCCTCAGAGGAGCATACTCTTCAGTGACAGGAAAGCTTTGAATGCCTTCACACCCAAACTTGTCTTTTAGTCATCTTAGCTTGAACTACTTATGAGTTTGGCATGTGGAGGTACCCTGAAGCTTTGGAAGCTGGCCAGCTATTAAATCCATGGTTGGATACAGGGTCTATCTGAGGAAGAAAGTGACTGGCATTGCTGGTATTTGCTCATGTTAAGCAGTTGTTATTCTGGTTTTGAAGAAGTATTTTGCATTTCTGTGAAACCATATATAATACTTTCTAAGTCTACTTTTAACACAGTCAGACATCTAAGGTGTGCACAGCCAATAATCTGGTTGCACATGATGAGTATGGAGATTGTCTATGAATAAAATGACTGCACATTTGTGGAGGAGGGGTTGCAAAGCATAGAAAAGTAGCCAGATTTTCCAAAATGTTTCACTTTCTATCAGAATCAAACATTAGTGTTGCACACAATAAATATATGTCTGTCTATTTCAGTCTGATCAGAATGTGCATTATAGCAACTGATTGCTAGTGCAGTAGTGCAGCAAGTACTGTTTCTGTTAGCAGTCAGCTGTCTTGTTGAGATTTTAGCTGTAGTTCCTTCTGTGAGATGTCTGCATGTACTCCTTGTCACTCTGTTTGATTATTATTCCTTATGTGAGGTGTCTGCATGTATTCCTTGTCTCTGTGTTTGATTACTATTCATTCTGTGAAGTATCTGTATGTCCTGCTTCTCTCTATGTTTGATTATTTTTCCTTCTGTGAACTGTCTGCATGTACTCCTTGTCTCTGTGTTGATTTTATCACTCTGGTTTCTTCTTTCAGACCCTTGGCTGTATAATATATACTTCTGGCCATTGTTCTTTTTCTTTCATCACAATCTAACACCACAGGAATGCACAGTGTGACTACTTTTCAGAAGAGTAGGAATACAGGCACTATTTCCAGACAATATTTTATATATCATTGCAAGTATTTGACTTTTTAGTTTATTAAGAAAGTACTATTTTGCTATTTTTGATTAAGCTTTAGACACACTTTTGTTTTTTCCTTGAACAAGTAAGACTGAATTTCTTTCCTTGTTCATATTTTTTTTCAGCACAATATTGGATCAAAAGGCTGTTAAAAAAGAAAATGCACATAAGTTCATAGATTAGTACAAAGCTAACTGCCCTTGTGAGCCATTTTAAGCCTAGCCAATTATCCCTTGTGAGACTCAAACCATACACCTTGTGTTTGTAAGGCACACACCTTAACCATTAGGCCACCCTCCCAACATCAATGCATATAGAAACCTATTGTGTCTGTGGACCTAACTGAGCTCACCCCCCCCCATCTTAATTCAGTTACATTGAAGTCTTGGTCAGTATGAGTGTGTAAAAATGATGGAGGCATCTACAAAATGTGAAAAACAAAAAAAAGTACTCTGTCTAGATGGTGTGAGGCCAGAATGTGAGTGAAAAGTAGAGGGTTAATTTAATGGCTTCCAATACCTCCTCTCACCCCGCTTTGAAGTCATCAGCCACCACTGCTAAAGTGATTCTGCTCTAAAGGGCAGGAACAAAAAAAGACCATGGGAATTATAGACTAGACAGTTTTATCTTATTACCAGATAAAAATTAAGAATAAACTGAAGGAAAGACAGACAGAATTCCTGGAGAGTAACAGATGCCAGGATGAATTGTGTCATAGTTTTTTACCTCAACAGATTCTGTTCTTTCAAACTTCAGTTTTATGGATGGATAACTCTAGACTTGGACAGGAAGAAAACTAGTGGCTGTGATACACTTAGGAAATGTCCCACAGCTGGGTGTGGGTTATGTTAAATGTATCCACATTTGGTGTGGTTTAATCATGAGGGTGCTACCGACACTCATTTGTGGGTTATTGCTATTATACAATGACAATATTCAAAAAAGAAATTGCTTACCTTTCTTAAATAATGTATTTTGTATAATTGTGCTATAGTATTCCTCCATGCTCTTCTGCATTTGCTGATGTACTGCACTTGTTTATGGGACTTAAGTTCTCATGCTTGTACAATACATCAGTGCTACACAAGAGAAGCAGAGTAGAAAAGAATTTTTTATGCCACTCTTGATGCAAGAAACTTGGACAAAGCCCAGCATAATGTGTGTGTGTGGGGGGGGAGGGGGGTGATTGCTGGAAGGCAAAGGTCCAAAAATATGGATATATTTTATTGATCTCATAAATTTACTTGCGGGATTGAGATGTTTTGAGTTAGTGTACATTTTCTGAAGGATATGAAGCCTAAACCTCAAATGTCTGTCATTTAATGACTTCAATCCCCAGTCGCTTAACAGAAATCTACATTTTTTTTGTAAGGAAAAAATGAAAATTATGAGGCAAAAATCTAGACATTCTGCAAAAATCTGGACAGTTGAAAGGTATGAGAATCTGCTGAGATTTTAGGAAGAACATCGTAGAAATATAAGGAAAATCAGGTGTGTTTCTGTATCTTTTTTTTTGAAAAATAACAGGGAGGCACTTGAAGCAGTTATAGTACACATTATTTAATCACATTAAGCGCTTTCGTCTGCCAAGTATTTGGGCTTCATCAGAATAACACCAAGTCAAACAAAGCCAGCTTAAATACAATTAAAAATCCCATGACTGGGCCACATTGAACCTAATCACATCTTAAAGGTCCCATGTCTTTAAAATATATAACATTTTCCACATTTCTGATCCAACACATGGAAAAACCCTAATATTCAATAAATACTTACATTTTAAACAATCATATAATATTAATAAAACTGTATTAAATATCAAACATTGATTTTAATTTAAGATAACTAAACAAAATACAGTCTCATTGAGCCCAGGTTTATTTGCAGCATTACACATAAACTGGCATTTTAGTTCCTGGTAGTCTAAGTATAATTCTGTTGGTCCACCTCTGGGTCTCTCTTGGACACTGTCAATAACTATAAACTTAAAGGTGTGGGTTGGGAAGTCCTTAACATGCCTATACAAAGCATTGTGGTCATCCTTTTTTGAAATATCATAGCAATGCTGGTAAATCCTGTTCCTCAGGTGCCTAACAGTTTAACCAGTGTAAAATCCTTTGAGAAAGATTAAAGGACATGAGTTAAATTCATTTTTTTTAATAATCTCAGCATGTTTGTGCTGTGCACCGCAGTGCGCAAACATGCTTTACAGAAAAAAGAAAATTGGAAAAAAAATGTAATATGATGTGACAGAAATGTATCACAGGAATTGCATGGAGTCCCTACAATAGTGCATTGCTGCTGTTGCTAATGTGATAGGGTTATGAAGCACCTAATTTCCAGGCTGTGAGCACGGCTATCTATGCAAATGAGGTGAAGTTACTGAATAGCAGAAAGGACGGAAAGGAGTAATCATATCTGCATATCCCCTTCGTGTAGGCTCTTGTTGATGTTTACACAGGATGTAGCTGACATCAGGGGGGTGTGTCCACTGACTTCTAAACTCTTCTAAACTTTGGTGCAAGTGTTTGCACAACATACTGCCTTGCTGACTGTGTCTGAAAACTGGATGTGTGCAATTAGAGGTTTTGACTTGTTTAAGCTATGCTGCATGCCACGACACTGTGTGTGGCTTTGTGCACTGAACCAGAGCCATTAAATTATGTTAATTATATTGTAGGCAGGTGGAATACATCATAGTTAGCAAATCACACATTCTGCACCTATATCAGAGCTATATAAACTATGCATACACCCTACATTCTAATTTTCCCCCAATAATCTGCACCATTGGAATACAGACTTGGGAATTTTAACTGAGATAATGCTAGGGGCTGCTGCAGGTCTGCTACATCTGTATGTGCTAAATGCTTAAGTCAATGCTGCTGGAGCTGCTGACGATAGGCCTAAATAGAGAAAGAGAAGAGTTTCCAGGTCCAGGGTAACCTACAAGGAGCTACATGAGCTGGAGATTGTACACCGCTATAGGGTAGACAGGCACGTGCTACAGGAACTCACTGAGCTCTGCTGCCCTCAACTCAGACCCATTGCCAATAGACAGGAAACCATCCCAGTGTAACAAAGGTATGTGTAGCCTGTAGGATACTAGCTACCGGTACTTTCTAAAGACCAAATGGGGATATGATGGGGGGGTCTCACAGGCATCTGCATCCAGGGTACTACACCACTTCTTGGATGCCATGATACCACATGACAGTGAGCACATTTATTTTCCTCTCACTGCTGGGGTGAGGCCAGGAATATGCAACACTTCTACCATGCAGCACAGATCACACTCATGTACATATCAAAGCACTACCCAGTGAGGAGGGTAGAATCTAGGTCAACCACAAGTAGTACCACTCATCAACTGCCAGGTCATATGCAAGGCCCAGGGGATTATCCTGAATGTGTGTGCTGACAGCCCTGGCAGTTATCATGACTCCCATATCTGGCATGCATCACAGCTGTACCAGATGTTTGCTAGGGGTAGAAATACCAAATGTCCATTTACTGGGTGATGTTGGCTACTTCCTAGAACCCATCAGAAATACACACACTCCCACAGAAGAAAGCAATAATGAGGCACGTGCAAAAACTAGGAACAGCATAGAACATGTGTTTTGGCTTCTGAAGTCACAGTTATGGTGTCTTGATATATCTGGTGGAGCCCTGCAGTACTCTTCAGGCACACGTGCACATATATTCATGGTATGCACTATGATAGACAATTAGGTTCATAGGTTCATAGGTAGGTACTAGGCTATCGAGCCTGGGGCCTATAAAAGCCTAGCCAAAAAGGTTCCCTGTCTTTTGCTATGCAAGAAAAGTATGTCATCCCACATGGCCATTTACTGTAGGATGCTGGTTACTTCATATAACCCATCAGAAATGCACACACTCCCACAGACGAATGCCATAATGAGGCACACACACAAACTAGGAACATCATAGAACATGTGTTTGGGCTTCTGAAGTCATGGTTCTGGTGTCTAGATATATCTGGTGGAGCCCTGCAGTACTCTGCTGCCACATGTGCACATATGTTCACAGTATGCGCTATGCTACACAATATGATACTGTGGAAACAGCTGTAACAAAGTGAAGGGATGCACAGCCCCCACCAGTGCCTACATCACCACAGCCACAGTCACAGGAGGACTCCAAGAAGGAAACCCCTGCTGATGTCCCTATAGGCAGATGTAGGCCTGCTCAGTATGCCCTGGCTTTGGCTAAGAAACAATGCATAGCACATTCACTGTCATCTCAGTCTCCCCATATATCTACATAACACATATACATATCCACATACACACACACACACACACACACACACACACACACACACACACACACACACACACACACACACACACACAGCTACATTTATATATACATCCCTGTTATATACATAAATATGTGTGTGGATGTCTGTGTTGTCCTACATACCCTGATAATGGTGAGTAATGTGGCACTAACACTTATCTACAATGTTGCTCAAAATATCCAAAGTAAGAACTCAACAGAACATATTGCACTTACCTACAGACCCCTGTGCCTGCTGGATGTCACCACACATACAGCAACAGGTGAGCAGATGGTGTAATGTATAATGTTGTCTTCAGATGCATGGACAGGGCACATTGTTCCTGCCCACAGACTTGCCCATCCAAACTCAAACAGCCACATATGCCCATACTGGAAACTGTAGATACATAGCTAGGATAAATTATAGTTATCTGACTGCTGGAATACTAGATGCAGATAACAGTATAAAGCAATATCACTCTGCAGGCCACAGATGCTGCTTGACATAAGCCTAGTGTGAGTAATCCACAAGTAGGTTGCTGGCAATCATGTATGAAGCATACGTCAGCTGTGGCTCATGCGATAAGTGCTGTGATCTACAGTGTGTAACACCAGATAGGTAGGGATTCTAATCTCACTCCAAACCATTGTGTGTGTGTGTGTGTGTGTGTGTGTGTGTGTGTGTGTGTGTGTGTGTGTGTGTGTGTGTGTGTGTGTGTGTGTGTGTGTGTGTGTGTGTGTGTGTGTGTGTGTGTGTGTGTGTGTGTGTGTGTGTGTGTGTGTGTGTGTGTGTGTGTGTGTGTGTGTGTGTGTGTGTGTGTGTGTGTGTGCGTGTGTGTGTGTCCCACTGCAAAACAAATGAAAATCCCTCATTGGCTATCAAACTGCAATGTTTATGCACTTTTTGGCCTGATGATGTCATCTACCTTAAGACTACCAACTGCCATTGTAATATCAGACTTAAGCCGTGGCATATGAGATAGGTACTGTGATCTATAGTAGCTACTGGCTTCTAAGCTGCCCTCTTCTACAAGGCCTGATGATGTCATCTACCTTAAGACTACCAGCTGCCATTGTCATGTTAGATGTAAGCCATGGTGTGTGGGATAAGTATTATTATCTATAGTGTGTAACAATAGATAGATAGGGGTTCTAATCTCACTCCAGGCCACTTAGTGTGTGTGTGTGTGTGTTCGCATATTGTAGATATGATCACCTCAGTAACTTTAGAAAGCAGTAGGGTTTTGCAGTATTTTATTTGTAGCAGGTGATGTGAGCCTCCAAATGCCTGACCACAATTTAGCCTGCTGATGTCATTAAGCATAACATGTCCTAAAGTGATAGTAATAGCAGAAATGAGGTGAGTTGCATTTATCACATACTGTGATCTGTAGTGTGCACCATTAGATACATAATTGTTGTAATTTACATACAGCCAACTTTCACTATGTGTGTGTTGTGCCATGTCCTGTAAGCAGTAATTGGAAGTGGTGCTATACTCAGTGTAGCTAGGTTTGTGTCTGTAGCTGTTAGCGCATTTTACCTCAGCTTATGGAACCATATGATATTTGAACTTCCCTAGCATAATGGCCATACAGCCCTCACAATCCTAGACAACTTTATACCCTTATTTACATGATCAGCACATATTGCCCCAGTCCAAGAGGGACATAGGCAGAAGCTCTGTCATGGAATGATAGTCACCCAGCCAATCATACAGATGGCATGTGATGAGGTGCACTGAGGTGCTCCATTTGCCATTAGGCAGGGTTCTGTTTCAAAGGTGTGTTAATGTCTGCCAGACAGATCTCTCCCACCAGCATGCATTACTAATGTCACATACTACAGATATGCAGCATTTACAGTCAAGCAGGGTCACACTTTGGCCCGTATGCAAGGTGGAGATCACCTTTGAGTAATCTATATGCTGCAGGCTACAATGGCACTGATTTCAAATGATCACCATTGAACAGATACTGAAGACATGAAGTTTCTTTGTGAGGGACCATACTGTTGTGTTCAATTGCCAATACTGCTTGGAAGGGTACATCACCAAATGGCCATTGCACTCAGATATTGGTAGGATGACGGAAGAATACATGAAGTTTATGAGTATGTCAATTATGAGTGACTGTGCCCTCAGTTATGACATATGATTCCCATCATACTACTAGGGAGACATGGTGATCTCAGGCACATTAGGTGCAAACATGTATGATCAGGCCTGTGTGCCTAGTTGTATCACCCCTGAGCATGTACATCACATGTTGCAACTGATGTGCTCCTTACAAGATGCATAGGTGTTAGTGATGGAGATGATACTACATATATATTTGCATGGAGTTTATGGCCAATAGTATGTCAACAGGCATTTGTTCAATACCCTCTTGTAGGATATTGCCATAGCTCACAGACTATGAGTGCTCACAGTTTGCAGGCATCAGCCAACATTGTTAGCCACAGACATGCAGTATTCACTTGTATCATGGTTAAATGGATTTCAAACAGTAGAGGACTGAGCCCTGTTGAAGACTGCTACTCACAGATCAGCTATTGGAGGTGGATGTCCCTATCTTGAGTATGAGTGTCATCATTGGGCAATTTAGTGATCCCAACAATGATATTACAATGGATGCCTAAGTGGGTGCTTTTGTAAATGATGCCTGAATGGGGGATATAATAAGATATCTTGGCTTAGTCCGGGGGGTTATATGCCCTAATGTCCCCTCACCCAGGTCCTTGGTGACTACCTCAAATGTGTCCAACATGTTTAACAGTCATGATCTCCTTGTCAGACATCCAAACTATGTACAGTCACTTGTGTGTAGATCACATGTATGTGTATTGATTATCTCCAAGATGATTTGTCACACAGGCATACAGATATGGATACTCAGACAAAGAGGTCTATAGTTCTGGTGGTCAGGTGTCGAAGGCCTTTGCAAGGTCTAGGTAGGGTGTGTGGACCACCTTTCCCTCGTCTGTAGCCTTGGTAACTGTCTCAAAGAAGTCCACCAGGTTTAGGTGGCATGATCTGCCCTTAACAAAGTTGAACTGGATAGAGTCCAGTGTTTGGAGGTTTCCTATGCCTCTGTTAATGAAATCCATGATGATGCGCTCCATAACTTTGCAGACCAAGCTAGTCAGGCTTATAGGGCAATAGTTCCTGGGGTCCATTGTGGCTCCAACTTTGTGGAGTGGGATAACTGTTGCTGTGCACCATTCTGTGGGCATGTAGCCTGTGGAGAGGCTGAGTTTAAACAGTGTGTTTAGGTGAGGGGTTAGTTCATCTTTGAGCTCATGTAGGACGCAGCCTGGGATACCGTCTGGTCCCATTGATGCTGTGTTTTTGGCTTAGGAGAGGGCTGTTTTAACCTGAGTGTCATTGATTTCAGGGGCACTACATTCTTCTGGTATAGTTATGGGCCCTAATCATACATATAACTGACTGCAATGGCACCTTTGCTATGTGATTACGCAGGCATAATTTCCAACTGTAGCAGCCACACAGGTTCCATGGTAAACCAATACACATTGCAGATAACATGTCCAATGCAGTCCATATCAACACTGTACATGCGTAGTCTGTGTACTACATGCTTTGGAGTGAATGTGTATGGCTGCCATACAGGGAGTTGTCTGATCCCACTGTGTACCTCTGACATATCCAAGACAGGAGTAACACATGTGCTATCTATTCTATACACCAACACTGTGACTGTGGCTTAAATAGTACATGGTTGAGAGACAAGTATGCAACACAGACACTATGCCCTATATGTAACAGGCACCCCATACATGTGAAGCACGCATCTGCTGTAACACACATCATATGCAAGTTACACAATGGGATGCAGAACAAAACAATCATAACTTTTGTAAGACAAATGTCTGTAATGGAGGCAGGAAATTTGTAGATGGGTCATCTCCATCATCACAGTTTGTAGATGTGTTAGCACCCAAAACTCTGGTGACACTTATCAAGGGTATCAGAACTTTTCATAGATTAGGGATGCATGAGTTGGCTGAATGATGCCATTGTCCTTGGTAGCCTGTTACACATATATAAACCTATGGAGCCATGCACCTATAGTGCTGTACCTTGCTGAAGGCATATTTCTTCTGTGCTGACATCCCATCCTGAGCTGTGACATCTATGGGTTTATTGCCACTGTGTATCCATAGGTGTCCCCTATAGACTCCTAAAACTGAAACATAAACAGATCTATGACACACCTTTCATTGTGTAAGTATACAGCCATTACAACAGCATACAACATAAGGTACACAAAATGATGTGGCTTACTCATTACAAATGTCAGCATACAGTATCTGTCAGTGACCAGTACAAGTGGCATGACAAAGCAACACTGCATAACACAAGTATATATTAATTTATATAGTAACCCTGTGCATCAGACACATAGCTTCCTTTGCCTGCATCAATGATGATGACAGGGATGTGTCACAGGTATCACCAGCTACACACAGTGTTGTGTGGGGGTGTGGGAGTCCTAGGCTGACCCAATAAGTTGAAAGCATGTATGTGAGTCAGGAAGGGAAGCAGGCAAGATGGACCATGGAAGTGTGCCGTGTGTGTCTGTAGGTGACCCAAATATGATAGCGGTGTGTGAGTGTGTGCGTCAACATAGTCAAGCTCAGTGCTAGCCCTACATGAGTGTATGTTGGATAGCTTTGAACTGTGCATGGTAGAGCTGAGTTCACTGTCTCTGCCCCCAAACATGAGAACTGCCTCTGCCAGGAGTTGCACTGACACCTCCATGCCCAAGGTCAGAAACAGTGCTAGTACCTGATTGTGACTGCTGTCTGCTGGGACTGTGTGGACAATGAGCCCATGGCCTGCCATATCTTGGTGTGGAAAGTGCAATCCCCTCTGGAGAGCTGGGTCTACTGCCACTATGGGAGCATGATTGTGCACAGCCACAAAGACGCTCAGCAGATGAGGTTGCTGACCTACATCCAAGAGTCCAATGCTCAAATCTAATAAGATGTTCCAGCACAGACAATGTGGGTTCCAAGAAAGATATTGTGTGATCTGTCTCAGACCAAGTTCATTCCACTGAATCAGTGAACCAATCCAGGGTGCCAGTAATGTAGTGGAGGCAGTAACGGATGTCAGACTGTGCTGCATCCAAAACCCTGAGCATACATCTGGAGTTCCTTTCAGAATGTGTCTGTGCCTCCATGATTGCCCAAAACATATGCCGAGTGACCCATGATGTGACACCTGCAATAGGTGGTGGAAGGACAGCAGACCTCCTCAGAGCACTCCTATCAATCCGTCTGTGTGGAACCTCTCCAGCTGTCTGGCTATGGCCAGTGGTTACACTCACTAGAGCCATAGTTGTCACATTTTCTTACTCGATGTCTCCATCCTCTAACTGTCCAATATCTGTGGCCTCTGGGGACTGGGTATGTGTAGGCATAATGACTGTGTGCAGTGACAATGAGGGCAGAAGAGGAATGTCAACCTCTGGGACAGATTCAGCCCCTGGAACCCCCACATGTGCTTCACTCTGGCCACCATCATCAACAGAGCAGAAGAGACACTAGCATCAGACAGTGTAGGGTCAGAGACCAACCCCCTGGTCATCTGTGATAAGAAAGGCAAAAGCAGTACATGAATACCTCCACTATTATACTCTGCAGTACTATGTTGCAATATAATCTACAACCATGGAATAGCCACTACACTACTGCCTGCATGAATTCAATATCCTTGTTACTCTTATCTCCCTCTGCAGTGCGCCAAGATTAATATGCATGGGATGCTGCCTAGGGGAAACCATGGTCATGTACACGGGTACATTCCGTGTAGGCTTTACATGGAGCCTAAATGGATTTTATTGAATCCTGGGGATTATATAATTCAGTTTAAGCAAAATCTTTGTTGTTGTCCTCAACTTATGAAGATTTATAGGCTAGGAATTAGGGATGCAAGGAAGAAGAAAATGAAGATTTCTGAAGAAGGGAGCAGAGGATGGTAATGAGGGGTGGTACCATCAACTAACTTACTGATAGTTACAGAGGTTCAACAGCGGTCTGCTATGGGACAGATTCTCCTTGGGAATTCTTAACAGATATTGCCTGATGTACTGAAAGAACAATAATCTAGTAAACACATTAAAATTGTGGTTTACTGTTTGTGTGGGAAGATGAAATAGCCCACTGGGTTTAGAAATGATGGCTGAAGGTCTGTACTGCAAAGATGCAAATCCTACATTTAAGGATCATGAGCAAAGGAGTAATTACTAGATGAGAGCTAACAAACTGGGTACTAACAAGCAACAGAAAGTTCTAGAAGTCATAGGCTCATCAGAACTGAACTATTCGGCCAGGACTGCAAAGGCTATGCTAGTATGACTGCCAACATTTCAGATATCCCTAGAAACCAGGACATTTCTTACTGTTACATATTATTTTCTGAGACAAGCTACAATTCAAACCCTACAAATAACTTGCTTTCATTTTATTACCAAAATAAAAAAATGGCTCTATATCATTTTGCTTGATTTTATTAATTTCATATGAAGGGTATACAGATACAGCAGATTCACTTTCTACAGTAGTACATGTCGTGATCTGGGTAATCAAGTTGATAGCAATCTGAACTTTGACCACCACATATCCACAGTAATAAGGAAATCCTTCTATGTGGCACATCTTATAAGTAAAGGCATCACATCTAGATCAAAGGATATTATAATTCTATTGTACTCAGCCCTCATCAGACCAATAATTGAGTACAATGCTCCCTTTTGCATGTATTCCACCATACAGTTGCAACAATTGGAGAGACCACAGAGGTTTCTTACCAAGAAATTACATGGTACACAAAACAAGCCTTACACAGAAAGACTGAAAGTCCTGTGAATGTAGTCTGTCTCCTACAGGTTGCTAAGGGATGACCAGTGCCTGGCTCATAGGGCAGTCTCTGATGCGGCCCTGATGGAAATGCTACACATTCATAAATCAAACTGCATCAGGGTCAGTCACTCCAGGGATCTTAACCTAGCCTCTGACATGAACAGGTCATGCTGGAGAAATAGATACATCTACCAGAGACTGCCACTTCTCTATAACAAGCTTCCAGTTCACATGAAATAGAGTTCCTTCCTGACCATCTTTAAACGCAACCTAGATCAATGGATGGATGACCAGAAATTCACTCCTGGGGTGGTGCTCATGTCCCTCCTGGGCAGGGAAAGTTGTTTTCAACTATCATAGACCCTTACCTCTGTGAAGTTCACTCACCTAACTACCGACAATTGAGGCATCTTGGGATAAATATTTCTAGACTTTTAAGGGCTCTACGGCTTGTAATATGAACCTATGAACCTATACAGTGGAGTGTTTCCTTTTTTTCTATTAAAATTGTATTTTCTTTAGTTATTTCATTCTTTTTTCCAGTAACTACACAAACACACACACACACATACACACATGCGTGCGCACACACACACACACACACACACACACACACACACACACACACACACACACACACATGTGCACTTGCACTTCCAAAACAGAAAATAAACTGGAAAATACTATTGGTTTGGTATTGACTATATCTAAAGTTTTGACAATAATTTAGCAGAAAAGATAATGAAAAATGAAAAAATGCTGCCTGCAGTATGGGATATTAGTAAATATAGAGATATGTCATTGGTAGATATAAGGAAATTGTACAAAGCAAACTGTAGATATACAGCTATGTTGCATCAATTGAGAGAAATAACATATATGAAATTTTCAAATACTGCTGATAAGTCCCAGGACATTAAAATACTAATGGAGATCTTGAATACGATCTCTAGTTCGGATAAAATTTTATCTAAATCGTACGTTCTGATAAATTGTAGGTTACATGATTCGGTCTGTCTCTTCTCAAAGTATTGGGACAAGCAAATAAACTCATTAACTATCGAAGATAAAATGTATGCCATAAAAAGGACTTTACAGTTATCTCCTTTTAAGAAACGTTTATATACTCAATTGATGATCTTTAATAACTCCTATTATACACCCTCCAGACTGAATGAATTTAACCCTAAAAATTCTTCTTTATGTAATTGTTGCTCTTCTTCTAAGGCTGATATTATACATATATTCTGGTTTTGTAACCAGACCCACAAATTATGGTGTTCTTTAAAAGTACGTTTGGAAAAGATGGGATATCAGAAATCAACCCTTTCCTGGGAAGTGGCGTTACTCCATATATCTAATTTAAGAATACCTAAAATAAAATTTCATGTTCTCATTTTTATTTGCTCACTTATTAAACTTTATATTACATTAAACTGGTTAGATCGCTCCAAGCTTTCATGGAATGGTTTTAGAGCAATGGCATTGAATTTCATTGCAGTACATAAACTTATAATTAGAGGAACTAAGAAAAAAGTTTATTTTAAGAAACTCTTGGAAGACCTTATGGATTTATTATCCGATAAATAATTTCATTTATAAATGCAACTTGCAAGAAGACTTTGGTGAACCTTTACCCATTGTGTTACATGTTTTATTTTTTAAACTATCATTTATACAACACCTTTTTGATTTTGTTCATATTTTATAGTAGTTGTAGTAGTTTGTGTAATTTTTTGTTCATGTTTTAGATATTTGCAGTTTTAATCTAGTTTTTTTTTCTTTTCTTCATGTATAAAAGTTGTTATAATATGTAAGTCTGTACATTATTGTTCAATGACTCTTTGTACTGCTTTATAAATGTTCTTTCAAAATTAATAAAAAGTTTATTGAGAAAAAAAAATGCTGCCTGCCTCCATGGTGCAAAAAGATGGAGCTCTTACAGCAGCCCAGGTGACTGGGGTTTGATTAGCAGCCAACAGAACTAGAAGACCCAGGTATGCAGGGAAGGAAGTGAAGAGCATGGCCTGCTTCAATCTTCTGGGGGTGAGGGAGGTGCCTGCACAGTGGTATCAGATGAGTAGTAGGGATTCCTCCTGTGTAGACTAGGGAAAACCACTGCCTTTACTTCAAAAGAGGCAAGGCTGCTCGGAGGTATGTCTCTTGTGGTAGTGATGGAGATGGCCTCTATTGTTAACCCACTGCAGGACTGTTCCTGAAGCTAGGCAGATTGTGTTCTGGAGTTGGGGAGAACAAAGCAACATGTTAAACCATCTCTGATGACTGACTGAATGATGACGTCTCCCAACTGATTCTTTCCATGGCAACAGGGAACTATTTGGTTGATTGGTTTGGAGGGGGTGGTGATTGGCAGGCTGCAGTGACAAAAAAATTGTAAAACAAATACATAACTACACTGACAAGTAAACATGCTAGAATAAATCTGCAGCAGTGTGGTGCTGGGCCAAAAATAGAGAAAGAAAATTCCAAAAAAAAGCAGCATTCCAGAGTGGACGTTAGCAAAAATTGTTAGATAAACATGACGGAATACTTCCATTACCAGATATAATTTCCTCCTCCTCCTCAGTGGCCTACACCAGCAAAGTGTTGTACGTGCTCTAATGGCTACTTTAATCTTAATGAGTTTGATTAGAAATTGCTTTGAAACTCCTACAGATTATTTAATGTTTTGTCAAAAATAAATTGTTTTATTTCCTTTACATTTAAACATTTTTTTCCAACTGAAAAACAATTTAAAAAATGACTAGTTACTGAATTATTTATATATTTTTTTATTTCCATTCTAGCACCACAAGACAAAGCTGTTACCATTGGTGTTATCTGTGGTTTCTTGGTTGCTTTTCTTCTTGCAGCTGTTATGTTTCTTTATTACCAGAAAAGAAAGAAAGGTTTGTCTTCAGCCTTTACTGTAGTAAGATATATACTATGTTTTCAATTAACATTCATAATAATATAACTATTTCTCTTTTCCAGGGACGACTGTCAATCAGAAAGGGTATGTATTGTCAAATCAGCCAATACTAAATATCTACATGTATATTAACTACTACATTAGGTTTGTCTGTATAAGAAAATAACATTGTTACGAAAAGAATATATCTTTTAACTAGACAGAAATTGGATGGATGAATGGATGGGTAGATGGATGGATATTTATTTATTTACTGACATTTGATTATCAGGAAAGTCCGACTGGGTAGAAACCCATTTACAGTAGAGGCCTGAGGAGAAAAGTCCAAAAATACCATTCATGGTGACCCAATTCAAATAATGGCAGCAAAAGAAAATACATGCTGCAAAGTCTGTAACATTTTATAACATGGTGAGCATTTTAAGATATTTTTTCTGATAGCTGAAGAGCATTCAAGATCCACAGATATAATATTGAACAAGCAATGTACCCTGCATTGTTTTTGTATTTCCTATTATAGCAGCACTCAGAAGGAATGTATTTAATTTATTGGATTGAGACAACACTCAACTTGCAATTATCAGTTAAATGAGTCAGTGACAGATCTTTGTTAAGAGTGTTGAGATCAGAGAAAAAATGTCAAAGATTAGAGGACCCAATACTAACCCTTGGGAAATGCCACTGGTCACTTTATAGAGGAGGCATCATTGATCTTGACAAAATGCATTCTTTCCTCAAGTCATTTTGTAATCGTCTTACCACACAGTGATCTATGATTAAGGCTATTAGCTTGTTTACAATTCCATCATGTGGGTATGCTATCAAATGCTTTTGTGAGATCCAGGCAGGTAGTGTAAACAATGTGATCATTGCTCATAGCCTCTGTGACCATTTCAAAGAAGTTCTCAAGACTGAGGCGGAATGACCTGCTCTTAGTAAATCCAAATTGTTGTGGGTCAAGCTTGATTAAATTTTTAATATTCCAGTTTATAAGGCACATGGCAATGTGTTCCATGTTTTTTATTGACACAAGACTAGTAAAGCTGATATGTTTTCAGTTGCTCAGTTCAGTGATGGAGCCACCCCTATGGAGAGGTATTTCTACCACAGTGGGACATTGATCAGGAACATAGCATGTGGCAAGGCGTAAGATGAACAACTTACAGACAGGATAAGCAAATTCATGCTTGACATTATTTATAAAGCAGCCCTGGAATGTTGCTGGAACCCACTGAACAAGTATTTTTGTCTTGGAGAGCAATTTAAGGCTATGGTCCTTGGAAATTGTAGGGGGTAAGTGACTCTGGTATGTTTGGGGTGAGAATGATAGTGTCAGGGGAGAAATTTGCAACAAACTAATTTGCCAGTATGTTGGTGATGTCATTAAGATCTGAATAAGAAGTGCCATTATAGATAAGTTCTAAACAGTGATGTTAATTATTCCTTAGTTTTCTAACATAGTTGAAGAAGGACTTGTAACTATCCTTTGCCTCAGAAGCAAACCTATACATTTATAGGAGACTTTGCTTGTCCTAATAGTTGCTTTCAGTTTATTGATCAGGAGTTTTATATTCTCATTGTGCCGAGAAATTCTAATGTTACAAGATAATCTTAACAGTTCCCTTCCTTCTATTATAAAGTTAATTTATACAGTATGTACTAATCACCAGGGGAGGGTTCCTATCAAATTTGCCACTCTACTTTGTCCTGAGGAGGACAGCCTTATAAATACATTTATTTAAATGTTCATAAAGATCATTGGCATATATGGATCTATTTTAGGTTAGCATGAGAGAATTTTGTGATTTTGCTGTACAATTGTAAAAGGTTATCTTTTTAAAGTCTGCTAATATGGTGGCATTGGTAATCATGGGGCAAGATGTTCTAATTGTAAATGTACCCAGCTGGTGATCAGACATAACAACTGAGGGATGAACCATGGGCATGGTGCAAGCCAGAACTAAGTTTTAGAGAACTAGGTCCAGAATATCTCTGCCCCTGTTGCGGTTATGGATAACTTTATCCATAAAATTCCCATTCCCCCAGTTTAAAGAATCTGCAAAACAGAAGTTAGAAGGACAAGTGCTCCAGTCAATGGAGAAGGAGTTAAGGTTGCCAGGGATTAGAGATCCACATCTAATAGAAGTATTTCCTGGAATGCTAGGAACTTGTTATGGTCATGTGGAGCTATGAAAGGGTGCATGCAGCAAGGTATAATTGCAAAGTCTGACTTAAAAAATCTTATGCAAAACAGTTTGGCTCCACAAAACGGGTGGTAAGATGTCCTAGTGACATCCAGGTAACCCCGATACTGGAATCAAATTAGATTATATTGAAAAAGAACTGTACAAACTGCATCCAAACAAAGCACAGGATGGGGATCAAATTAGTAACAATGACCTGAGAACACTTCAGCAAGAGCTTACAGTACCATTGTATCTGTTATTCACTAGGTCATATAAATATGGGGAGATTCATCAAGATTGGAGACGTGCTTATTAAACCTGTTTTAGGGGAAAGGGGAGTAGGTCAAACTCAGAGTCATATAGACCCTTAAGTCTGCTTTCATGTTGTGGAAAAATAATGGAGAAAGTAATATTGGATAAGTTATTGTCAGAACTGGATAGGCTGGGACTTGAAACCATATATCAGCATGCATATGTTGAAAACAGATCTATTACCACCTGTAACATGATGTTCTATAACAATATAATGACAGCTATGAAAGAAAACTTGTGCTGTGATGTAATTTATATAGATTTAACTTCAGAATTTGACAGGGTCATACATATAACACTGATCAATAAATTAATGCAACTAGGTATTAATGTACTGTTGATAAGATGGATAGCTGCACGGCTTACAAACAGGACATAGCAACTATCATACAGCAACTGGACAGGCAATATCCTTGGTGTCTCACAGAGCTCTGTCCTAGGCCCTTAGTTGTTTAGATTGTAACTTTCAGACCTAACTTTTTCATCTGTGGTGTTCTACAGTCTATATAACATGAGTAAATTGACCATTTGGGCACAGGAGAATAATATGTTGATAAATACATCAAAAACTAAGCATGCGAGATTTGGTAGGCATAAAATGAAAGGTGAATGTTTAATAGAGCACACAGTGATTGAAACTGTAGACTCATTTAAGGATCTGGGTATATGGGTAGATTCAGTTATGAGTTTTTCTAATCATATGAGCCAATTGGTTAGTGATAGTTATAGCACTATACGTTGTATAAAAAGATTTATAAAGTCTAGGAAATCAAAAATAATGAAGTCATTGTTTGTTAGTTACATTAGATCCAAACTTGAGTATGGAATAACAATATGGAAACCCTATAAGAAAACAAGCATGAGTAAACTGGAAAGAGTACAGGATAAATATACCAAGGGCATCCATGGATATGAAAATGTAAGTTATTATGAAAGACTAAAATATCTCAACTTGTACAGTGTCTCTTACAGATATTTAAGAGGAGATCTTATTCAGGTATATAGGGCATTTAGTGACAACTACCTCTGGGAATGTTTGGGGTTAACAAAAAGTACTAGAGAATCAGACAACCTATGTAGGAAATTGTATAGGAATGAGAAGTGTACTAACTGGTTCTCTGACAGAGTAGCTGATGCATAGAACTGACTACCAAATTACATTAAAGCAAGGACTAGTTTTTTTCACTTTTTAAGAACAGCCTGGACATTTATTATGGGAGCAAGTGTTTTGGCATATTGGCAAGCTAGAAGGGCTTTAATGCCCATACTTGAAACATTTGTATGTATGTATGTATGTATGTATGTATGCATGTAGTCAAGCTGGAACTTGGTGAGCTTGCTTAGAGGGTCATTTGACATCACTTTAGAA
Organism: Protopterus annectens; assembly: GCF_019279795.1. Taxonomy (NCBI): domain Eukaryota; kingdom Metazoa; phylum Chordata; order Ceratodontiformes; family Protopteridae; genus Protopterus; species Protopterus annectens. Next base: position 1,855,117,202 of record NC_056743.1, on the reverse strand, counting down.
GGCATGACATCAAAAATAAAAAACAAGACACAGTAGCCATTTCTAGTTGGCTTGATGGCATGATAGGCACAGAAACCATGCACAGAAGGGATACACTCATTACATTTAGACAAATGTCTCAGTCGCCACACAAATTGGACTCATTCCAAATTCATAAAAACTTAACAAATGGAATTAATGGGATTCAGGCATATGCTAGTTATGTGTGTATGTGAATCCATGATAGCCAAACAACACAACCTTGCAGAGTGTGCTGTTAGCTACTGCCGATATATATATATATATATATATATATATATATATATATATATATATATATATATATATATGGGTCTACTTCATATGATCAAAAGCTCATATGATCGACACTCATTTCACTGACACCAAAACATCTAAAGCTCAAAACACCGAAAACTCATTTGGTCAAAACTCATAACACCGACACATGAAATTCACAGCATTATGCCCTTTCCACACTGTAGCGCAACCCTGGAGTTATAATAAATAGTTAAGGGGGTGTGGGGGGCACATCCCCCCCCCACATTGGCAGGTGTGGGTGGCAGAGCCCCCCTCAATATTTAGATAAATATTTTCATTTGTGTTATAACTATTCACATGTATGTTTAAAATGTATGTATGTGGGAGCTTTGCACCCCACACCCCCCAGTGTGGGGGCCTGTGCCCCCCACACACCACCTATCTATTTATTCTAACTCCAGGGTCATGCTACAGTTGGGAAAGGGCATAATGCTGTGAATTTAATGTGTCAATGTTATGAGTTTCGACCAAATGAGTTTTCAGTGTTGTGAGCTTTAGGTGTTTTGGTCTGTCTGAAGTTTATCGATCATATGAGCTTTCGATCATATGAAGTAGACCCATATATATATATATATATATATATATATATATATATACATATATATATATATAAACACTGCCTAATACAGCAGTATAATGTTAATTAAAAATAAATATAAACTGTACACTAACTTCTGCATATTTGTACATAGCTAAATCATTATAAGTTGAATGGAAATTGTGAACACTGGTGCTTGGCACTGTTACAAAAAAGTCACTTTACAGAATAGTTATTAAAAGTAACTTAATAACAAAAAGTTTGTTTCAAACAGGTTTATTGCTGTATTTTTTAATTAAATTACTTTTTGGTATATTTCTAAACTTGAACCTATGCTTTTGCAGGGATGTCAGACCAGTGTAGCTTATTCTTTGGTCTACAGTTTTATACATCAGCAATAGCGACACAGCACAGATGACCATTGAATTGTTATTGTTATATTCAGACTTTATTCAACATAAGTTTTCCTCTTCTTTCTGTCAGGCCATAGCACTTTCAACGTTTTCATTGTGGTTAAAGCGAATGCACTACCCTGTTAAACTGAGCCAGTAAACTCCAAAGGCTTTATCTCCACAAGTCCCTGACTAGGCCCAAAGGGAAAGTTGCTGTCAATGTATTCTGATTACAGGTGAAACAAATGACTGTTTGCTTCACCAGGTTTAATGGAAAAGAGGTTTACCTCATCTGCACCTCTTTGTTTTATAACATCTGATTGACCTGTTTATGGCCTGCTACTGCTGTGATCACAAATGTCTGATTGATAGCTCTTCTCTAAACTCTGCCTTCACATTGTACACCTTCCTGTCACTTAAGCATTTGGAGAAGAAAAAAACAGCACAAAGCAGTCTGTTCCCAAATATTCCTTTTTTTATTTAAACAAGTCTGTCTTGGAGGATTGATGAAACTAAAATATATTGTATCTCAGTAACTGAACTTTGATTTCAAAAAATTTGAAGAGATGTTATTCCTATAAAGTATATTAGTCTAGTCCCATGTTCATAGATTCACAGAATAAGAACAGAAATGCTTGAACAGGTCAGAGGTACATTGTAGGACATATAAACAGTGTATCTGCATGATACTTCTAACAGCGTCTCATTGGGGCAGGTCATTCCTTGATTCAAGGGAGAATGTTGTTTTCTTGTCCATTATACTGGGGTCTGACTGCCAGTGGCACAGCTCTGTCACCTTGTGTTCAATTATTTTGATATAACTAGGTCATACTAACATACATTTTGCAAATATTTTGTATACCCTTGTTACTCTTTTAACAGAACAGTTTGAGTCATCTGTTTTCTTTTAGTTTTGGTGTGAATGATAGTGCTTGCATGGAATTTTGCATTTCATGGAGGTATGGGTCTCATGAATTGAATTGCAAACTGCAGGCTGTTGGGATTTTCATACTATTTATATCAAATGATGATGCACAGCTTCTGCCTGTTTTCCTGCTACATGCTGGGCAGAGGCAAGAGACTGTTACGGGAGCTGATACATGGAATGCTGTTGGGATGTTGCTGCCTCTTGTATCTGTTGTTACATTTCACTGCTTCGTGCTTCCTTCTCCTTGCCTGAGCAACAGACTGGAGCTCAGTTGGGAATGGTGTTGGTTTTCTCTAAAGTAGATATGGACAGATCATGCCAGTGCTATGAAGATTTCTCTGGAATCTTGTATTGAAGCTGGGACTAATTCTTATTGTCTCTTTCGTTGTTACACTGATTTTGTTTGACAATGAAGCTTCAGACTTGGTTAGACTGTTCAAGTAGGACTTTGTCTGTGGACTTCTAATTAGAATTTCAGCATTATAGGGCTGTTGCTTGTAAAACATGCCATACGTTTAGAATTATCAGACAGTTTCCAACACTGAGCTCTAGGTAACACCTTCAAAGGGTAACAGTAAAAAATAGACAACCTTGTTATGCTATGTTATATCAACTCCTTACTGACTGTCAAACTCCTGATTAATTATATAATTCTAATTGTAATACATAATATTAATTTATATATTTACCTAAATAAACCTAGGTGGCAGTGCTACAGAACACCATCAGCTTTCATCTTTTAAAAATGTCAGTATTTTAGAAATCAGCCTTAAATCACCAAAAGGTCATTCATTTGCAGTTTGACATCAATTTGTTGCATCTATTATGACAACTAGTTACTCAAGATAGACATTTCCTGTGTGTCCACATTCATAACCACAGCAGCCATGACAAAATGTCTAATACAGTTGAACTGCATTGCTCATCATTCCAGAGAAATGGAGAGATTTCTTAGAACTCTGAGTGACATGGCTTATACAAAATTATCAGCCTGAGAAAAGTGTGCTCCCAGTAACTCATTGTCATTCTGCAAATGTCTGCAACAGTATGACATTGTGTGGATTGTCATTTCAATATAAATTGTTTCTGGACATTCTATACATTTGAGAAGACATCCCATTTTTTCAGAACTGCATGCAAATGCCCTCTGTGCATTTGATTATTTGTGAAGTTGTGATGCTGGCATCAATATTAATCATCTTGCATGGTTTCTGCCTTGGATGACTGCACTGCTTTCTTATATTCTGGCCTGTGCTCAGTTCTAGTCTGCATGCTTTAAAATTAAAGGCTTTGTAGGTTACTTTTTTAAGCAACAGCATGGATCTCTGAAAATGTATTTTAATTTGTTATTGACTAGTTTGGGAAGTCCCTAATGATGTTTTAGAAATGCAAGTTTCGTTGAGATGTTGGCACTTATGTAAGCTTATTCTTACTGATTCTGTCCTTTCACATGGTCAGTTGTTCTTTTAATAGCTGTGTTTTACATTTCACTGCATTGTCAAACTAACAGGTAGAGCAGTTATGCAGTTGTGCCAACTTTCATTAAATGTATTTATGTTCCACAGTATGTCATGTCAGGGAAGCTAATACCTCATATAAAGTACTCCAGAGGGAATTCTTGCAGATATTTGCAATTTGCTGAGTCTACTAGGTGAGCCACACTTGCATTGAAGGCATCATCCAAGCAGTTATCAGGGGCATTTGCGAAGCTTACCAAGCTATTTCCTTACACATGTCCAGAAGGTCCTAAGGGACAGGTGTGCAATGCATGCCACTTTACTAGTCAACTATCTAAATTTCAAGGGATGCTCCTTATTTGCATTCATAACTTTGCTTCTTCCCTCATAAAATTATAAATTATTTTGAGCAATTATTAGTTAATAATATCAGCATTTAAAAAAACTCTATAATTTGGGTTTTGTCTCCTAATTATTTTCCATTGCCTGTAAATCAGAAAGTAAAAGTTGAGCAGTATGAGTGGTAAAATGATGTCTTACCCACTTCTGTTAGTGATGTTGCCTCCATAGACCCACCCACTTTAAAGCATATATTTCCATTCATGTCTGATCTATACCTAGTATTACAGACAGATGCAACCCCCCAAATTTTGTAACATGGGATAGGGGTGTAAGCTGCACTTCATCACTGTTCTCAATCCCCAGCAAGCTGCTCTAACACTTGACTCACTGATTGAACCCTCAATGGTTGGGTCATAATCCACTGTGCATGCTAGCTAGAGTTTTATAGAATGGGAAACGTGATGAACTTCTGCTGAAATCCTTAACTGTGTCCACAGCATTAGCCAATGTTATGATCAAGTTGTTAACCAATCAGAAGTAGTTATGTGGTTCATAAGAAAGTATGAGGCTGGTTGCCCTTGTGGGCCCTTACAGGCCTAGCTAATTTATCTTTCAAAGGTGAGAATCACACCTTGTACCTTATATTTGTGAGATAAAGACCATAATCACTATATCAACCTCCAACCCATTCACATTGGTAGTGCCTTAGAAATTTGCCTTGCAGGCTTGTCATGAAGAGGTTTTCATATTGTTGATATTTAGGTCCACTGCATTTCCCATAACCTGAGCATAATGCTTGCAATTAAAGTTAAACATATTATGTGTTGAGATGAATTCTGAATGTTGGTCAGCATCATCTGAGTTAATAGCATAGTAACCAGATTTATACTTGACTGCATAGGGTAAGCAATAATGCCACCCTACCCGGTATGCCCTTGTAGAATGATGTAAGGTCCATGGCAGGTAAAATAGTGTTTGGTGGTAGGTTATAATAACCTAGCAGACTACAAAAGCAAAATGAGCAATGTCTCGTACATAGCTATTCTTTTCATTGACTAGTGGTTTAACGTTTTCTTCACAATTCCTAAAATGTCTTCTGACAGGATTACTTTGTCTGACTCAATTGGTTTTCTTGGACTTTGTGATTTATGAATGTTTGGTAGTATGTTGACGACAACTAAACAAGAGTAATTTGCAGTGAGGTCATGTAAGCTGTTCTGAATATGATTCAAGGTGTTAAATCCTGTTCTTTAATTATGTTGTGTACTGTGTACTCAGAGTAGTGGGTAGATATCTCTAATAGGTGTTATTAGACTTTTTTCTTTTGGGCATTATTTTTGGTGCTTCTGATGTTCTAGATTTTCCCACTTGGCATTTCATAGTAGAACACTTAAATTAAAATGGTCATCATCTGTATCAAATCCAAACATACAGCAACAGGAAATATCCAAAATATATACTCAGGAGGCCGTCACTGGAAACAAACACTTTTAATGCTGCTTCTGGTACCTCAGCAAACACACTTCAAGGAATAACATTAGCCACCAACCATTCCTATTATATATCAAACTGCTCCAGTTAAACAATCATCTCATCACCCAATAATCTACTATAAGAACCTGCTTAAACAAACATACCCTTAAAAAGGGGTAAAATATTTTTCCATATACAACAGGTTACAAAACATCATATATAAATATTATAACTTATACATTTAAATTCACATCCAATTCATACCATTAGGTTTTGAAGTATTATAATTAAGAAAGAACCTGCTTTCCATTTTTAACAAACTAACTAAAAAAATCCCCACCCCTAGCAAGAAAAGATGTAGCCAACACACTAAAGAAGAAACTAACATCAGAACCACCGTGTGCATTAATAAAGTGTTCAGATACTGGGATATCCAAATTCCTATTTCTAATATGTCCCAGATGTTCAAGAATTCTAACTTTACCATATGTTTTGTCTGTCCAACATGCCACCTCTCAGGAGTACACCCACACAGTACAATATAAACCAACCTACAAGAAACACACGAAACCTTTCCCATGGAACTCCTGAGTGTATTTTTTGGATATCATCTATATCAGCAATACTGGTTTTCAGTAGAAGGGCACACTTGGCCATCCACTGAGCTATCAAGACTCCTTATCTCCTGGCTGTGCACTTGCATCAATCCTGCCTAATCACCTACTAATATTTCCCTCTCTCTGATCCTGCCAACTAAACCACTATCCTTTCCCCTTATCTTTTACTGTCCTTCTGACCTCCCTCACTTTAACCCCCCACCCATATTCTCACTCATTACTTTTCCTCTGTGCTGTATTCTACCACACCTCACTAATCTCGCACCACCTCTATAACCTCTACTCTCTACCCTCCTATTTCTTTGATCTAGTCTAGTTATACTTCAAAATTCACCCTATCCTGTCACCTAATATTCTACATTCTAGCAACAGTAATCTCAACTGTCATTGGCATATGTCTGATTATTATATTTGTAATTTTGCCTAGCAAATCATATTTTAAATATTACTTTGTATGTTCATTTTTTTATTATATCCTTGTTAGACACCTGATGTGCTTTATGTATAAATATTACTTTGTGGGTTCCTTGTTAGAAACCTGATGTATTTTTTTTTTTTTTGTGTGTATGGAGCTTTTCTTATTGGGTCTCCACTGAAAAAGGGCCTCTGCCCAGTCGGACTTATCCCGGTTAACAAATATCAAATAAATAAATAAATACTTAAAATCCCTATGACTCTTTCAGCCTTAATATAACCAGGACCATGACTTTGATTAAATATTAGTACAAAGGCACAGAACTGAGCAGTCAGTAGAAAAGATTGCTAAAATAATTACATAGAAGAGGGAAAAGAAGATGGTCAAGTTTGCATGTCTAATAACATGTCAAAATCTGGGGTAAAAAATTATCCAAAATGGGTGCACTAGATCTCATCGATAACCTAAGTATAATACTAGTGAAGGAAGTAACCAATTTTCTATTTTTGTGATCAAAGACGTTAGAAATCTCAAGCTTTGCTTTTACAGAACTGTTTTTTTTCTATTTTACTTTTTATATCAGAGTAATTTTGTGTTTATACATCAGTTATGATTTCTAATACCAATATTTTTTTTGCTGTACTCTCATGTACTTAATTTGTAATTATGATTAAATCATCACAACGCAAGTACTAGTTTTACATTTTATTTCTTTATGTCTTTTAGATATATTTACATTACTGAGTTCTTGGCTATAATATCTCTGTTCAGAAAGCCACAACAAAGAGAAAGAAAGGATATAATTCCTTTCCTTTCAGATACAGATAATGCATAACCAGTTCTGGGTTTCAGACAAATCATTAAGCCATAGGTACTGGCCTCTTGCCACAACTGAAAAATGTATAAAATATTTTGGTAGCTTTTCCCTGATATGATAAATGCGTAATCTGAAAAAGCCGTGCTTCAGTGAAAGCAAAATGTTTCTGGCAAACGTTAATAACTATGTGCTCAAATCCTGAATAACCAGGTCAATTCTTAGGTGTGTGTTGTCAGTGCAATAGTTCCTTGGGGTAGATAACTTCCCAAAGGCTAGAATAATGTATTCATTTAGTTTCAATACATGATTTGGCACCAGTTATTTATTTCAGACAAACCTTCCTACAGGATGGGTAAAATATTTGAGGATTCAATGACTATAAACGTAGTCAGCTAGAGCCCTTTGGTATTGGCTTTTACTTCAAAAAACTAAGTGCCAAACAGGAGAGGTCCCAGCACAGAGCCCTGGGGGACTCCACTGGTGACTGGTCTCCTTGTGAGGTAACTTCACCTATTTTAATTATCTGTGTCCTATCTGTGAGCCATTTGGCAATGCAGCAAGTGACATAGGACTTTATTCCAGCTTACTTAGCTTTTCTATTATGCCTGAGGAGGAAATTGTTTCAAAAGCTTTGGCCAGATTGAGGTATGCAGTATGCAGCATTTTGTCTTCAGCCATTACTTTGGTAACCTTTTCATAATATCAATCAGACTGAGTAAGCATGACCTGCCCTTGACAAATCCAGACTGAGATGGGTCCATTGTTTGGGGGTTCCCTAGGCCCTGATTAATTAATTCCATGATAAGTCTTTCCATGGGTTTGCACACGAGGCTGGTTGAACTTATGAGTCTCTAATTGACTGGGTTTGTGGAAGGTCCACCCTTATTCAGGGAAATGTATGTAGCTGTTCTCTATTCACTTGGTACAAAACCTGTATGGAGGCTGAGACTGAACAGTGTTGTAAGGTGTGTGGCTAAATCATACATCATGTTGTTAGGGGTGTGGCTGAGACTGAACATTGCTGTTAGGGGTGTGGCTGAGACTGAACAGTGTTGTAAGGAGTGTGGCTAAATCGTGCTTCATGTTATATAAGATGCATCCAGGGATATTGTTAGCACCCATTGGTGCAGTATTTGTAGCTTCAGAAAGCTCTTTCATGACCTGGCTTTGTGTTATAGTTGGAGGTAAGGCAGTTTCAGGTACATTATGAGGGACAGATGAACGGAAGAGAGGGGTAAAGTTACAGCTAAATTTATCTGCCAGTATGTTCACTACATCTTCAGCCTCAGTGTAGGTAACACATTGCTATCAACCCTTTAGCACAAGAAATCTAGACAAAACCAAATGGACAAAGACCCAAAAATAGGGACACATTTTAAATATTGCTCTTATAAACATAGAAAGTTGCTGATTAAAAGGTTTTGTGTTACCATATATTTTCCGAGGGACATGTAGTATAAAATTCAGATGCCCATAATTTATTTAGTGAATTAAATTTTCACTGATATGCTAGAAAACCACACATTTTATGAGAAACAAACATATGAGGCAAAAAACCTGGACATTTTGCAAAAATCTATACATCTGAGAGCTATGAGGTAACATTGTTTTCAATCAACTCAGTGCATTGCTGTGTTGTGCTTTTGATATATAACAAACATAACTAAACTGCCTTGTGACTGTCTTTGACCTGTGTAGCTATTTTAGCCTCAAACTTGGCTTATGGATTTTATTAATCTCTTGAGTCATTTGTTTATTTCAGTGGCAATGGCTGTAACATTATGGAAATTACTCTTCTTATGTTTGGTCGGTATTATTTTCCTTTCATTATAAAGCTTGTTGATATTATGGTTCCACTGTGTGGGTTTGTTTCTTTGGTTGCCCTGGACTTGCTCCTATGGGGTGCAGCTGCATCTGTGCAACTGTTTACATGCTGGTATAGTGCTGTGGTGTATGTTTCTATGTATTCAGTATTTAAAACACTAATATCCTCTTTTTTTGTTTAAATTTTTTTCCTTTATTAAAAAGATTTAAAAGGAATACAGTAATAACTCAAAAAAAATAACTATATACAATATATACAGAGCATATTTGAAAAGAAAATTAAAAGACAATTAAAGATTCAGGAAATATCACACCCTGTGATCAAAACCTGTAAGGACTTTCACAGAATTATTAACTTAAGTAATCTGCCTGAGCAAAGCTGTATAACATTGACATTCTTCCTGCCAGTGCTGCAGAGAAAATATAATAATCTGTATCAAACACAGCATTTTAGGAATGCATTTCTTTGTATCATTAAGTTAAGTTTGAAAGCTAAATTGATTATTTTTTATGTGTTACAGATCAGCTTCCTCATATCCTGCAGTGCAGTTCGAACAGGTAGCATATTCAGCATTTTAAGTAAAAAGCTCATGTTTTCTAGCTGAACTGACATTATTCCTAGTGATACTGTTATACATTGCCTCAATTATGTAAGACAAATTGGTTTATTACTCCTGCACATTGAATCAGGTTATCAGCACAAGCAAGGGATCCTCTTTATTGTAACACGTATATGCTGCTACAATTAGGAAGATTCTTGCTGATTACAATAAACTGTTTCTAGTCGTAAAGTTTGATGTTATTTATATATATTTTTTCAAAATGTAATAGATTATCACCAACAGAAAACAAAACAGTAAATAAGGTATAGCTAAGTGTTATTTTTTATGGTTTGTGATGACCACTGTTATTTTTTGTATTATTTATTTATTTATCCTTTGTTGATTGTGTAAGTGGAGACAGTATACATAAACTGCAACAACTATTATAGTAGGGTACATTTTCACATACCTGCAATAAAGTATGTAGTTCTGAATTACAATGTTACATTGAAGACAAAGGAAATACATTAATGTTACTTTAAGGTGACAGAGATTTAAGTTCATATCAAAGTATGTCTACAAACTAACACATATTTTACATAGCTTAGTTCTAGTCCTTACGTATGATGATATTTCCACATTGTAAAGAAAGACTGCTTGAAACTCTTGTTTTTATCTCCTGTTTTTCTTTTCTTTCTTTGTTTTGCCCCCCCCCCCCTCATTATTTATATATGTACTGAGTTAGGCAGACATCCTGAGTAGTCATAAGAACTATAGATGGACTATTAGCCAGGGAGAGATTTTATCCATGAATGATTGTCTGAAATAAGAGGCCTAGCCATTGTCTAAATAACATGGATGGCTTTTTGTCTGGTATTCATGGTCCGGGACTTCACAACTGTAGTTATTTGAAAATAGTGGTGCTACACAGATACACAAATAAGGTCAGCAAAGGCGTTTGCAATGAATATGGAAAAGTGAAGCATTTTTTAATGCCATGCTCACTTTTCACAAAAGAGTAAGTTATATAAAGTTCAGCTTTACAAACTTGTGAATTACTTTGAAAGATCTTAAGTTGTTACTATTACTGTTTATTTACATATCATGGGCAAGTCCAGTTGAGCATATTCATGCTCAAAGGGTTTTAGGAAAGCTGTGGACTGCACCGTAGCCAAGATTGATTTTTTTAAAAAAAGAAAAGGGTTTATATTTTTTTATATAGGCAATCTTTTTTATGGACACCCTAACAGTTTCATTAAAGACTAGAAAAGGGGTGATAGGAAAGAGTGGAAAAGGGGAGACAAAACAAAGAGGGGAACACACAAGGTAATTATCATGAGGGTTGATGCTGGAAGAGGTGGGAGACAATGGACACAGTGATTTTATTTTGGTGGAAGGATATACTCTTCCCTAATTTTTTCAATTTTTTTTTTTAATAAGAGGCTAGTGGGGTAGTGTAGCCAAGAAATAGGGAGGAGGGTGAAGGAGAAAGGATAAGGGATGAAGGGCTAAGGAAGTGCCAGCTGGAATCCCAGTCCACAGATCCTCAAACATGTCTAATGCCAGATTGTATTGAAGTGGGGACCCTGATGTTGAAAGGGTAAGGGGCTTGGCATTGCAGACTGCACCAACTAGGAGAATGTGCCTTCTGCACACTGAAGAGAGGCTTTGACTGGCTGAATTCTCCTGTCCACTACCTCTACCAGTACCTTCAACCAAACTCTGAGCTCCCTTTCTGTGTGGCTTGCCAGGCTGCCACGTGCCCAAGTGCATGCTGGACTGGTGCCTCCACTCTGACCCTGAGAGGACACCCCCAGACTGGCAAAGAGTATCTGGCAAAATAAATGAGAGAGAAGCAAAACAAAAAAATAGAAAAAAAATTAGAAAGAAATGCATAAGCAAAATAAGAAAAAAAGGAGCAAAAAGTGGGAGAGACAGAAACAGCAAAAGGTACAATAAAGCCATACAGGCTGTTACATGTAATTTAATACAACACTGAAATAATGTAGTAAAATCTTTATTGAAGTAAAACTTGTGTACGGAAGTCTATGCATGTAGTGGGGGTAGTGATTTGGGAAATGATTTGAGAAGTGCTTTTGAACTTGGGAAGAATGATTAGAGTAGTGCTTATGTACACTTGTAGTGAATTCAAATGGCAAAGGCTTGTGACTTTCTGAAGGGGAATGGATTTCTCTAAAATGATGTACTTTCAATGGATAAGAGTACATCACCAAAAAACAAAAAACTCAGTAATTATTATGGGTAATCAGGTTAAAATTCAGGTTATAAAACATGTCTCTTGATCTGTTAAGTCTTCAGTTGCATTTCTTTCATTTGAAAAGCTATAACAATATTTTCTTTATTAGTAATACAGAAATCAGTTATAAAACCAGTTTTTATCACATTTCTGTTACCATTAAAGTAGTATAATATTTCTTACACATAGTATGAACTAGTAAGGAAGAAAATTGTATTGGACATTTGTTATACGTATTGGAAGACTCACCCAGTTACTCTAATCTTCTGTTTTTCATAGGCTGTTGTATATAATTTTTCCCCAGCTATGATTAAAAGAGAGAATGTCAATCTTGTTTACCTGTATTTGAATTTCTTCTTCATATAAATATAAGTATGCCTGCAATCATGTCTAAGAATTGATTTCTTTTTTTTTTTAATTTTCACTTCCATGTGCATACCTGTATGAATTAGTGCTGTACTCTACTAATATTCCTTTTCATTCTAGCGACTAGTATTATAATGTGAAAAGTGTATTTAACGTTGTTTTCAAAATGCTTGTAATACTTTTGTTCTAGTGTAGCTGGAGTGCAAATGCTGAAAAGTATCAATTCAAGGATGTGTGCACATCCTTTTCTGCAGAACTGTGTCTGATTTAATAAGTAATACTTAAGTAAAACAGCATGTTCTCAGAAAACTTCTGTGATGGTTAATTACTTAGCACAGTAACCCCAACATCCCCTCCAACCTGCAGTCTAACTAGAGTGTGGTGTGTGAGATTTCAGCCATATTGTGTGTGCAGCTAGAAATACCTCTGAATAAACAACTGAGTTAAGTGACTGGATTACTTATATTTTTGTGATCTACATAAAACTGGCTTCAAATAATGTTATCTATTACAGCCTTTTCCCTACAATGGTAAAAAAATGTATAATTCAGTAATTGCAATTCTTAGTTCAGAACTTTATATATCTAGTCAGCATTATTGATATCTGTAAAGCAGCATGATTTATACAGTTTTATATATATATATATATATATATATATATATATATATATATATATATATATATATATATATATATATATATACAGCGGATAGGAATACAGACATATAACCAAGAACAACACACTATAATAAACCAAAAGTAGATGTACATAGATGTGTGGAAGAAAGTGACTGTGACAAGGAGCCATCCATTATGAGGCCTGTCCCACCCAGCGCACAAACAAATGGCTACAACCACATGAGGTGTAAATGTCACTCACTGTAGACATTAACCACTAGTATCCATCAGTATTACAGACTATGTGGTGCAAGTACTAGCTGTGCAACATGACTGTACAAGGAAGTAGTCATGTAGCAGCTGTATACATGTACCTATGGAATATAACCCTGTGTGTGCTCGCATGTGGTGTGTCAACCTCTAGATGAATGGGTTATGGCCCACGCACACACACTGCCCTCCCCATAGCCCTACTATGACAAGCCTGCTGAGGTCATCCACTTTGAAATACACCTTTAGGAAAGGTGTAGCGCAGTAATCTCTGTGGTGTATCCTCTAACTGTGTACTGCTGTAGTGTCATAAACTAGTTAGGTAGGAGTTCTAATCCCAAACATGGCAAGTGTGTGTGTGTGTGTGTGTGTGTGTGTGTGTGTGTGTGTGTGTGTGTGTGTGTGTGTGTGTGTGTGTGTGTGTGTGTGTATGTCTCTGTATGTGAAGAGAGCAATGCTTTTTAGGCTAGTCACACTCACTGCAATTCAAATGCCCTACTTTGGCAAGGCTACTGATGTCATTCAATGTGAAATACACCTTTGGAAAAGGTGTATCTCAGGAATCTCTGTGGCACGTCCCATAACTGCGTACTGCTGTAGTGTGATAAATTAGGTAGGCGTTCTAATCCCAGACATGGCAACTGTGTGTGTGTGTGTGTGTGTGTGTGTGTGTGTGTGTGTGTGTGTGTGTGTCTGTCTGTGTAGAGAGCAATGCTTTTTAGGCTAGTCACACTCATTACAATTCAAATGCCCTACTTTGCCAAGGCTGCTGTCATTCACTGTGAAGTACACCTTTGGAGAAAGAGTACTCCAGTAATCTCCATGGCATGTCCTATTACAGCATGTGTATTGTAAGTGATTCTCATGATCAGCTGATGGCCTCTGTACAAATTGTAGCCCTCCTCTAGCTGATTGCATGTGGAACAGCTGTGGTAATGTTCCCATAGCCAATTGCATGGAAACACACTCCAATATCTGGGAACATCTTGTTGGTGTTGGACCTTTTTATTCACTGTGAGCAGGAACTAGATCTGTTGTTTAGAAAAGAGCATCACAGATGGAGTGGGGATTTATCTCTAAAAACATGCATTGTGGAAACAGGCCAACACACAGGAGGGGGATGTGCCTGACTTGACTACAAACTTTAAGTGCTGCTATACTGCATTTGGAGTAATGTTGGTTTAACAGGGTGTGTGTGGATATGGCTGTCCTACATGTTTTAATACCTGTCATGTCAGTGCTATGTTTATGAGGAATCCTCCATCTGTAGTGTCATCTGCAGACTGGGCAGTGTGTGATGCCTTTTGTTTCATGTGTTACTCACAAAGCACCTATCTGTGAACTGCAGAAGGTAGTGTGAGGATTGTAGTCTGTAGATGGTGACAGCCGTGAGAGTTACGGACTTCATATCCCTCATAGGACATATGTTGCAACAAACCTTGTTACAACAGTAAATGTATGAGGTTACCACAGCAACATGTCAATATTGGCCCTGTACATATGTCATGCAGTAACAGATGCATATGTTTTGTACACCATATTTATTGATATATCTGATAACAAGCCAGTGAGATGTCAAACTGCTACACATGTTATGTATAGTAGGGGTTATGTTTGAGGACATAACCTGGGCATTATGTGTTTGTTTGTACAGTACTGAGGTCTGTGTACTTATGGTGATTGTCGACAGTGTGTGTATTGTGAATATGGACCTTGGCCTGTATACAGACTGTAACAGATGTCATTGTTCTTGGTCCTGCTCTATCTGATGTTACATGCTGCTCCACTGTATGTTACCCTATTGGTTTACATGCTTGTAGGGCCAAACACACACACATGTCCCATACCACAAACAGGCATTGGATCACATTGTGTAGCAGCCCAGTATATGTAGGGATGGTGTGTGAGTGGCACATATGAGGATGGTGTAGATCAGATAGTCTATATACTGTAATGTTACACTAGCTTACCATATGTGGTTGTGGCTGTGTTCACATTGGTTGTGGTTATGCACTTTCACACAGGTGTCTGTTACTCTGTGCTGTGACATGCCTGTAGAGCCTGCTATATATGCAGGTGCATGGATATTCCCATATAGGAAATGTAGGTCAGTGTTGAGGCAGTCTGCCTGTAGCCTGCACAGTGCTTTGTTAAATGCCTAGCAGCTTAGTTTACTTACCCAGTGAGATGTCATGTCCAGATACTTACCAGATATTCTGCTGCCTGGCCACCATAGCAGTCATGTATGTCAGACAATGCAGTGGGATGCTGTATAGATGTATGTCATTAACTAGTGGGTACTGTGTGGCCATGGCACCTTTGTACAAGTGGTTATTATGTGTCAGGACAGACAGGGGTGTATAAATGCATAACCTATGGGGGCAAATGTATACCAGTATTTACGTGATATACCCATCTACATGGCTGCTAACATCCACATTGTCAGGCTTGGTCCACATGTCTGGCACTAAGGGGTTTTGTGTATACCTCTGGACTGACTAGAGTGTGTCAGACTGTCAACATATATTGGCCATATCTCTGCTGTAGTCCACAGGAGCATTATTGTGCTTGCAGCGGTTCTGTACTATGATGTCTTTAGGATGTCTGTCAGTAGCCAATGGCGCACATGTTAAAAGCTGATGTGACCTTCCACATTCACCATGTCTGCGAAGACCAGTCCCTATTAGAGTAGCAATAGTTTACAAATATACCTGCTATACATACCTGACATCTCCTTACACTAAGAGGTTGGGACTATTGGGGTTGAGGTAGGGATCCAGTCCATGTTCATGACATTTGCTGAGCATATATGTATATATAATTATCCATATATCTATATAGATATATACACATATACATATCAACATACATAGATGGATATGTATATGTACATATATATATATATATATATATATATATATATATATATATATATATATATATATATATATATATATATATATATATATACACATATAAACACTCAGATATATGCATATACAGAGCAATATATGTCTATACAGATAGAGATACATATGCACATATAGTATGGATATCTACATATATAACGACAGTAATAGGTATATCAAAATAGATATGTATGCACATATCTACATATATACCCACATAAATAGGCATATCTGTACACATAGGATGTGCATACATACATAGCTCTATATATATATATATATATATATATATATATATATATATATATATGTGTGTGTGTGTGTGTGTGTGTGTGTGTGTGTGTGTGTGTGTGTGCACATACAAAGAGAACACATGGCCATATTTATGCTGCACTGTACAGATGTGTATATGTGTATACAGGCATATGTATAAGTATGCATGTATGTACACGTAGACATATATCTATTATATGTATATAACCATATTCCTGTCATGTAAACATCACAGATGTGTATACCCTCCCAGATGTATCTCACCCTATGTATTTGCTATGTGTACATTATGACAAAACAACATATCGGATGCAACGGTCATATTGATAACAAGGACTTCACAATTTTGGAAGTAAAGGCAATTGTTCAATACTCAATATGTTTATTGACAGCTATATTTGTAAAACAACAGCTGTCTTCACAGTGGTCATGGTCTAGTTGTTAAGTATTGTGACTTTAGTGTACAGGGTCCTGGGTTCAAGACCTGCAAGGGCTGTTCATTTTGTTGCTGGGCAGAACAAGGGCTGTAAGATACAGATTGGTTAAGGCAGTTTTGAGCAGCTTTAAGTGTGTATGCTTGGGTTTGCGTGAAGCTAAGTGGTGCTAAGCTATGGGTAAACGTACGGGTGCTTACACAGTGTAGGCTTTGCTTACCAGTGCGCAAATCAGCTGTTATATTGCAGCAGTGTTGATACTTGCTAAGCATGGCTTAGCCCTGGTAACCAGGTCACACCACCCAGTTTGATAACATAGCAGGGTAATGACATCTGTAATAAGTGTATATAATGCCATGTACAATACTTGCACCTATGTGCTGTCATTACAGTAGCAAGGGGTGTGAATGTCATGTGTGGGACACAGATGTATATGAGGCCTGTACAGCACTGTTATCCATGTGAATGTGTTACATACAGGGGTAGTAGCCCAGAGTACGTGCTGTCACACTGGCATGTAGTGTATCATGGCAGTACTACTGTTGACAGTACTTACCCAGACAAAAGCAGAGTTCTAAATGTAGTACTGACAACAGGCACACCTGCAGGCATAGCTGGACACTGAGGCCTTACTGTTGTATCCCTGGTGTGTGAGCTGTGTCACAGTATATACCCTTTACTGGGTAATGATCCGACATGTGGAATGAAACTGTAGACTACTGTCTGTACAGCACATGTTAGTGAGGGCTTCTGACATGTAGTTATTGCATACATATTGTTGTCAAACATTATCTGTCAGCACACTTATCCTACTGCATAGCTACTGCCAAGCTGATGACTGTCAGTCCTTGTACAGATGTGCAGATGGCAGGTATCCAGCTGGGATATGTACAGACAACCTAATCTTGATTGACACTGACATGTCTGTCCAGCTGTGTAAGAGCTGGCACATATAGGAGATGTCACCCTGTACACACTACATGCCACGGGTACCTCCACTACACTACCACAATCAACAGAACATGCTTGGGTACAGGTCTCCATCACAGACACTAACCATGTGTTGTAATGCATGTTGCATACATGTCAACTTGATCACTTCAGTGGCCATGTGCAGGAGACACCTGAAGGATTGGCTGATGCATGTCATTCTCACCCTGAGGGTTGCCACAGTAGTGTCTGTTGATATATTGCCTGCTGTCACCTGTCAGGTGGCAGAATACCACTGTACACACAACCCCTACACAACCCATCTATCCTTGGAAAATAGCTAGGTACACAGCTATGACCACCTGCAGCGATGCACCCTGGTGCTGACACATGTATACATGTGCATAACTGAGTATAGCAGTGTCTGTGTGTTAGCACACCTGTACCTGGGAATTCCATGAGGGCCTTCACAACCAACGCAACACTCATTGCCATAGTCAGTTGTGGCTTCTGCTGTATGGGACATTACATGTACCCTGTTAAGCTCTTCCCCATACCAGCTACATGAGCCTTGCAGTACCCGCACAACAATTTTGTGCAAATGGGTTGATAGGCATGGGATACCGGTTGTGTTCTGGCATGTGTATGTAGTTGTACATGTCCGTATATCTGTAGGGAACAGCATTCCAAGGCCAAATGCTCCTATTACAATACCTATTGCCACACAGTAGTACATATAGTGTTGTTGCTGCCCATAGGTGAGGCATGACAATGCAATACCCTACTACGTGTGTGGCATGTGCATTCGATGCATATCCCTGTGGTATCACTGTGGGGGTATACTATGGGTTGTATTATCGTCACGGCCAATGTGTGATGGTTGGTATGGCAGAGTGTCATCATGTGTTTCAGGGAGTACAATATCCACTGGGGAATGTGGGTGCTGTGTACACTGTCATTATGCCAAGGTACACCCGGTATATGTCCCATGTACCACATTATGGTTACCACTGTCACCATCAACCATACAGGTAACTGATACCACAATCCAGGTCAGTTATGCAAGTGCTGTGTGCAGCCTACCTGTAACACATTGGACACATGGTCAAGTTAGTTAGCAGCAAGAGGCCCTAATATCTTGTATGTGTGTCTGCCTGTTATGTCTCTGTTAATGTGTGTATGAAGGTATGTCACACTACGTATTGTCCATATGCACCCATTGTATCACCCATTAACATACTGTACATGTCTGAGGATGTTCTGCATGTAACATGTAACCTGGGACACACCTCACCCTAAATGCTGTCTGATGTGTGCAATGTGAGCCACACACTTCAGTATCACTACATAGCTAGGTAGGAGTCTAGCCCAGTGTTGCCAAGTAGCAGTGTGCATGCATGTGGATGGGTCTACATCAGATTGCAGGGTATACATGCCTCAGTGGGTCACCTGTCCATGTTGCACAGGCAATAACTGTTTTAGTAACCTGTGAAATGTGTTCAACTGTATTGCAGATATGACAAAGCCATGGTGTCACCACAGTGCCATACTCTGTTGTGGAATATGACTGCAGACCATCCTCATGCTGACACATGTACACCTCCAAAACAAATGAATAACATTATAGGGACAGCAATCAACCAGTGTTACTAACAGCTATAATGCATCATTGCTGGATGGCTACACTACCTGACATATATGTAGTACACTTCACTCCTTACAACATGTTACACTGCAGTACTGTGGAACACTGTAGCACAGTCACCGTGTGCATCAGCACCATATTAGCCTGTCCCTGCATTGATGGTATGGATGACAGGGATGTGGTACAGGTATCATCATATGTACAGGGCATCCTTGTGTTGACACATATACACCCATAACACAAATGGATAACATTATAGAGACCACAATCAACCAGTGTTACTAACAGCTATAATGCATCATTGCTGGATGGCTACACTACCTGCCATATATGCATTATACTTTACTCCTTGCAACATGTTACACTGTAATACTGTGGTACACTGTAGTACAGTCACCGTGTGCATCAGCACCATATTAGCCTGACCCTGCATTGATGGTTTGGATGACAGGGATGTGGTACAGGTATCATCATATGCACAGGGCATCCTTGTGCTGACACATGTACACCTACAACACAAATGGATAACATTAAAGAGACCACAATCAGCCAGTGTTACTAACAGCTATAATGCATCATTGCTGGATGGCTACACTACCTGCCATATATGCATTACACTTTACTCCTTACAAAATGTTACACTGCAGTACTGTGATACACTGTAGTACAGTCACTGTGTGCATCAGCACCATATTAGCCTGTCCCTGCATTGATGGTATGGATGATATGGATGTGGCACAGGTATCATCATATGCACAGGATGTGATGTTAGTTTGCCAGAGGCCAAGGGTGGGCCATAAGTTTGACACCATGTGTGTGGGTGAGGGGTGTATTGTGGTGAGATGGGCATGGTGCTCTGGGTGTGTAGGTATGGAGATGCCCTAGGTGTGTTTGTATATTGTGTGGGTATGCATGCACACAGTTCTACCATATGGCTGCCCTACAGAGGTGCTTATGGACAGCTGCAGACCATACCTGGCAGAGTGTGCAGTTGACTGCCTCCAGCCATGGACATGTGGACTCTGCCTGCCAGGGGTTCCATGAGCATGTCCAGGTACAGGCCTCAATGTGCTACTCTCACCTGCTAATGGCAAATGTCTGCTGGTACCAAGCCCCTCCTGGGACTGGCCAGGACCACATGCATGTGGCCTGCTGTGGTGTGTACAGCACCCCCCTGCACTGCCAGGGATGGTACTGCCAGTACAGGAGCCCCTTGGTGTCCTAGCATATCCATGTTGACTGCCAGTTGTTGGGGTTGCTGGCCAACATCCATCCAGCCTTCGCCACACCCCCACCACATATTCAAGCACGGACACTCCATGGCTGATGAGGGCCATCATCTCACCATGCTGTCTATCCATGA
The DNA here is from genome assembly GCF_019279795.1 of Protopterus annectens. Lineage (NCBI taxonomy): Eukaryota > Metazoa > Chordata > Ceratodontiformes > Protopteridae > Protopterus > Protopterus annectens. Next base: position 1,855,096,473 of record NC_056743.1, on the reverse strand, counting down.
GCTCAGTATAAGCACGGATGGCACCAGACAGTTCACAGATGTCACTTACAGATGTGAGAGCAGCCCTCTGCAGCCTCATGCCCTGTCTGGTGTAATGCTCCATACATGCCTGCACTGCCATGACAGCCTGAAACATGCATCTGCTGGTACCAGCTATGTCAGCTCTGCCAGGAGTATGATGTCCAGTGGGCCCTACCACGAGCACCCTGAGACATCTGCCTATGTGGTGCTCTGCCAGCCATCTGGCTATGCCTGCTGCGACTGGATACAGTATGCATGTTTACCTCACTTTCCTGTGCACTGTCATGAAACACCAGATGTCCCTCCACTGTGGCCACTGGTGATGGGGTATGTATAGGCACTGAAACTGTGTGCAGGGTTGGGATGGCTAAAAGGGGGATGTCAATTGATGGTGCAGTGTCGACCCCTGACCACCCCACATGTGCCTCAACAGTGCCATCATCATCTTCGGTGTCTGTATGGACACCAACATCTGATTGCATGCAGGAGGGACCCTGACTCACCTTACCACCTGTGGGAGAATACAATAAATGCACTTTAAAACCTGTACAGCATTGCCTAACAGCACACACGCACACTCTGTCACATACACACACACACACACACACACACACACACACACACACACACACACACACACACACACACACACACACACACACACACACACACACACACACACATCCCTGTAATACCTACCTGTCCATGGCTTTACTGACAGTCTCACGTATATGTCCATGTGGTACCCCATCCTGCATCACACTTGTTAACATACACCATTGATACCACTTATTAACATATCAGTCCTCTAAATGCCTACACAAGTGGTCACAACACAGGACCTGTTACTACATTACCTGCCTGACCTTTGTGTAGTTGTTCTAGATGGCCTCACTGCTGTCATTCGGTATTCACCCTGTGTATGTATAGACATCATGAGCATGGCCCCACACACTGGTTTGTCATGTGTATGTAATGCTCGGAACATGCCAAATATGCTGTTCATTCAACCTATCATGTGACAGCTGTAATATTTGGATACACTCCCTGGTGTTGACTAGTACTTTCCCAATGCATCTGTAGTGCTGCATACGTGGGTTGTAGGTGACCTCTCTACTGAATTTGATATTAAAGGTGTACCTGGTGACTACCTTCCCCCTCGATGCCTGTTCCATGCTACAGACCGTAGTATACTATCAGCCATCCTGTGATTACACACATGACAAGTATTCCTGGTGTGTAATGTGGCAGTCCATGTACATGTACTGCATGATCCCAGAGGGGGATACTGCTGTATGAAACCCCACAATCACACATGTGCATACATGGACAGCCACACAAACACACACACATGCACACAAGCATCCTACATGCAACCTCCCTTTACTTCACCAGAGTGACCCTACAGACAAACTAACTACCCACCAGGATGCACACACATACAGGTGAGGTTGCACAATGATGGTACACACAGTCCTCCTATTACCCCTCCGTCAACATGCATAACATATGATACTCAACAGCATGCAGTGCAGCTATAGTCAATCCATGCTAGCAATAGTATACATGTGTGTGATGCCTGTTCTGTGTCACTAGGTGAAGCCCCTTCCCCTGGATACCACTGCACCCATGAACATGGTATTTCTGTGCACCTGTTCTGCACCCTGCCATGTAATGTGCACCACACATCACAGGTGTACAGCCCATTGCTGAATGTGTATTACTTTGCTGGTTATGTCAGCTTTAATGCTCACAGCCCCTATGTTTTCCATGAAAAAACATACCTGGTATGATATGTGGACAGATGTCGTTTGTGAATGCCTGATGTCTGATGCACAGCTCTCAACATCAGTGGACCATGTATGACCAATCCAATACTCTTATACTGACAACCATCAGAGCATAACATAGCTATGGGCAATGTACACACCCTTATTCATATAGCGCACCCATCCTTGATCTGCCATGGGACGACATCACCGCATATCTTAGCAGTACATGAGCCTGATATGTGACATATGTCCTGTACTTTCACATGCAGTGTATACGGAATGTGTTAGGTGTGCAGATGCTGGCCACGATGCATACACACCATCTAGGCATATGTGCGCACACCCTTATCATGATGGTTTGTCGCACCTCTTGTTGTGTGTACTACAGCAGCAGTCCCTACTCCTGGCAGGGTTATTCCAGTGTGGGCCATCTGCATTTGCCAGTGTATGTTCAGTCTGCCCTACACATGTCCCCCTATTCTGCATGATTGCAAGGTCTACTCATGTGCACATCCCTTGGTGTTCACACATGGCCATCACTATTTTTGTGGGGGTAGGATTATGGCTGCCACAGTTCCTGAACCTATGTGCAGATACAGCCATTCTTAGCATCCTTAGAATCCCTGCTGCAGTGCACTGGTGTGTCATGCTGACACCCCTCCCCCCTCCTTCAGCCTTTTTGCAGATGTATGACAAGTAAGCCCTATGCATGTGTGTCACTTTGCAGTGTCCCATACACTGAACACCACAAGTTACAGCATAGTCTTAGCTGATAATGTAGGCCACTGTAATGTCTTATGCCATAGTGTATCTCTGCAGCAGTTGCCATTGTCCTACAGGTATATACACTGGTGTTGCACAGTATATGGGTGTTGTTCCAAACATGTCCCTACTGTAGGCCATGTCTCCCACCATTATGTTACTCCCTGTAGACACAATCCACAATGACAGAATGTTAGTTATCATGCAGGTGTCTGACATACCCTTCCAATTCCCCATCATGGTCACCCCTGTGATGCCGTGCATTTCATAGCAACAATACGTGCACATGTACAGCATGCATTCTGGGTAGGTGTGTTAGATGTGTGCATGGCATATACCATAGCCATGACATGCTCGGTGCATTGGCAAGCATCTACATAAACCGTACTCACCAGCTACAGGCTGCTGCCTTGGTGGTATCTTGGAGGCACCTACATAAGAGGGTGAGAGATGCAAAGTCAGTGGCCACAAGTGTGGCAGTGCTACAGGGTGGGTGCAGTATTACAATACATCAACAGTACATTTCCACATTACTATCACATATGGACATCTATCACTACTATGCAGCAGCAAAATATATCTGTGACATGTCAGATATGCATGATCTTCCTGTACCAATGCGGATGTATATGCAACAGTGGTCTACGGATGTGCCCTATGGCCTTACCAGCATGCTCCTCGGTTGGTGTGTAGGTGGCACCCACCTCCACAAAGGTGTCTGACAGTTGGTATGTGGCTGGACAGGCAGGTGCCACGAGGCTGGCCAGGAGCTCCTCCACACGTGTTGGGGGGATGGATGGCATGGCTCCCTTCTGTGGTGAGGTGATCCTCCGGGACTGCAGCAGCACGTTGATGGGCATTGTGAAGCAGGTCAGAATAATGATGCCAGACCTGCTCATAACTGCGGTTGTGCAGTCTGACATCATTGACCCTGTGGACTAGGTCATTCCACAGGGTGGTCCGCTGCCACTGATCATGGGCAGTCCAGCCAAACTTGGTTGCATAGAGATGAATTTGTCCATCCAGCAGGATGTCATTTTCCACTGCTGAGTAAACTGGCAGCCTTGCATGAGACATCATGCCTGAAAGACATAAAGATGGACACAGGTGTGAGCAGGTCATGCAGCAATTTTACCACAATTCTTAATACACATCACTGTCACCCCCCACCATATCAGCGATAACAAACCATACACACACATCTCAATAGGTATTGCTACAGCATACCAACCAGTGGGGCAGATATTGTACTGTACCACGCTTTGTGCAATGAGTTTCTAGCCATATTGCCTGTGTGGACACTATCATTGCTGGCCTGTTACAGACTATTCACCTGCATGTCATTGTCAGGGCAACAATGGTTCCATATATGCCTATGGTATGCCTGCTATGTGTGTGCTGCACATCTGACTTACTGTGTTATTGTGGTTATCTATGCATGCTGTTGGACATGTTCTGGGATTGTGTAGACAATTACTATCAACATGTGTTCTATAACAGTGACACAATAGCATGTATATGCACTATTCACCAGCAGAACCCCCTCTCCAAACTCATCTGCCCATGTTAACTGGCCACATCACATGTGTGTCCCAACCTGCGGCCTCCTCATGTACTGGTCCAGCAATACCTTCAGATGGAACCAATCCAGGGGATGTTGTCCCTCCCGGGGACTCATACAGACATGTTTCTGTCCTCTGCGGTCAAGTTCAGGATCTATTCCATAACAGGCTCCACTGACACATGTGGGATGTGCTACATCACTCTGAGGCACCCAGTACACATTCACAGGGCCAACATGCTCCTCCTGCACAGCCTCCAGGCCAGGCACCTTCAGGACGTGGACTGCTGTTGTGAGTAGCAGTGGGTGGGAGGCTTGTTCCCATTGTGTCCATATTGGGGCCCATGGGGCATCCACATCACAGACCACATACACCATCCAGGGTGTTTACCCACATGTGTCACATTCTACCCCTGTAGGATGTCCTCTATACCTACCAACCCTGACTACCTCCACAACTATACCTGCCATACATCCCCATATTCCCATTCCATAATTACCAGACAAGGGCAATGTGGTCCCAGCAAGGGGTTCACATGTGACATACCCATCCATGCGGCACACACTGACAGCTGTAGATATCTGTGTGTATTGCTATTTGTGCTGTTTCCTCTCACATAGTATGCTGCGCTGTGGTAGTAATATAGCGGACATGTATTTACATACATATATGTTTGTGTGTGTGTTTGTATATATGTAGACATGTGCATATAGGTATATATCTATATATGTGCAGAGATATGTGATGTATATATGTGCTCATATATATGTCTGCACATGGGTATCTGTATATTTGTGTACATACATGTATATATATATATATATATATATATATATATATATATATATATATATATATATATATATATATATATATATATATATATATGTGTGTACATATGTACACATATGCATACCTATATGTGGGGTACACTTAGACATCTGGTCCACAATCTCACAACACCTTCCTGCACAGCTGCACTATTCTGCCTTGCTACAACACAGACAGGTGCCACATATGGACACAGCCTGACATCAGGTGGTATATGTAAGGACAGATTGCAGGTAACCCTATTATATACCTATGGCATTCCTTCATGCTACAATACAGATTAACCTAAGTATCCTGCAAGGGGTGGGCTGTGGATCCCATGTGTCCATCATAATGGCATGTTTGCACCACCAGCTATTGGCCACGTAATATACATACTTACCATTACACAACACACACTATGATGGCTTACATCTTATCAGTCAGTGCTGCACTGCACGGTTGTGAGGTATGGCCACTATCCACAGGGATGGAGTCTATTGTCCTTAGCAGTTGCTCAGCTGAACATCATTACAACAACAACATCTGAAGGCACATATAAAACATTCCACATCATCTATTTCATTATTGTGGACCATGTGCTACAGTCAATTACATACATATATACTTCACATGCCTGTTCTGAGATTGCAGACTCTTCAAGAGTGTTTGGTATTTTTCTTTTTTTTTTACTTATACGCTCTCTCTCTCTCTCTCTCTCACTCACTCACTCTCACTCTCAGTCTCTCTCCAGTAAATGGAATGAGCTGCTTTGTATAGATTGCAGCATGGAATTTGTAGGTGATGCACATGATCAGGTGATGATGGCCTCTGCACCAATCAATGTCCTCCACTTGCTACCTGCATGCGGCATGCTGTGTAGTACTTCCAATTACCACTGTCATGGCAACCAGCTACTATAAATCCCTAAATCATGTGGGTGCGGTCCCTTTACCTTTTCTGTATGATGGACATCCTTCCTGTGTGTGGGCATCAGTGTTACAGACAAAAGGTAGCAATACCTCTTACAGGAGAACCTGCACACTCAGGCCAGCTACATATTTGTAGGAGGTTCCAGAACTACAGACAGAGTGTGAGTAGTGTTGTATGCATTGTATAACACTGGTATTACAGGGTTTGTGTGCACATACTAGTTTAACTTGGAATGCAGTCTGTCTGCATAGTTCTCAACTGTGGGCCTATCCTCTTGATGACCAGAGGTGTGCCTGTTATGTTTTGTCTGTCTACCACACAGGTCTTGCGTCAGATGTATCACTGGCAGTGTGTGTGTTGAGTACTATCAGTACATGGCTACATCCATTTCTGTTTCTAACTTTATATTCCTGACTAAGCGTATGTTGCAGACTATCCTGTAGCACCAGCGACTTGCTTAGTGTATGACAACAGTTTTACACATTTAGGCCTGTGTTCCAGCCTCTGTCCTCCACCTACATACCAGGCTTTAAACATATGACATGCTGTCAGGGGATGTTCTGTAGTGGGCTGTGTGTATGACATGCTGCCATTCCTGCCATCAGTCTACTGCTGTTGTGTCCCCGACACATACTGTGGGGTTGGGGCCATATATATGTGTGGGCTTCACCTACACAATACATGTGTGCCCTTATGCATTCCAGAGGCCAGTGTATGTAACAGTGGTATATGGCCCTATATTATTGAGTCTGGGAGGGGGTGCACCATATCTAACCTAGGCTGTTACAACATGTGGGGGTATCAGGGGTAAGCTGCCTTAAGGTATCTGGATGTACATTACCATACAATCCATCTTGGGTAAATGCAGGCCTACTGCCTCCTGCCATACAGACTGTTCTGTTTGCCACTGTGATTGTGATGGTGTCAGTTATGCCTTGTTATATAACAGATACATCCCATTGTGTCATCTGAGGTCTTTACCCCCTAGGGATTGTGTACAGAGTGTAGATAGAGGCTGCTAGACTATACATCTGCATTACTTACTGTTGATTGTTTGGTATCCTGTGGCCCAGTCTGTCTTTACTATTGTACTACTTGAAGGCCTCAGCCTGGACAGCAACATATGTAAATCTTTCCAGACTACTGTATTAGTATAACTGTTTCACAGTTGCATTATTCTGCTTACATGGATGTCAGTGTCTAAACAGCTATATGACATGGCCTTTACAATTACAATAGTACACAAATAAAGCTTTCACATGTATACAAACCTGTGTGTGGTGTTATATCCTTTGACCTCTCTGTGGTACATGTTTCAGGCAACGATGGACGTTTGTATGGGTGGCTCATACAGTGTCCACTTGGTAAGGTGGTAACTGTAGGTATAGTGGCTGTTCCATATTGTGTGCACCTTCTACATAAGTATCCTCCTATACATATCTCTGCGTGTGTATGTGTAGTTACATATCTATATATATCTATCTATATGTATATATATATATATATATATATATATATATATATATATATATATATATATATATATATCTATATATATCTATATATATATATCTATATATATATATATATATATATATATATATATATATATATATATATATATATATCTATATATATATATATATATATCTGCATACATGTGTCTGTGTATATGTATCCTAGGGATGTTGATTGCTTCCACAATGACCATTCCCTATGGGAGCCAGACCATACTGCATGAAATGTTACTACTAGCCTGACATCATACAGGTGGGATGGAGTACTGTTAACATCTTGTGCCCATGTTGTGTCAGGTCCTGGTTATGGGATCTGCAACAGTTGCTAATGTATTGCAGGGCAGATGTGTTTGGCTGTGAGGGGGGAATACCTATTCGTACAAGATGTATGCTGTTTGTTGCCTCTCAACCCCATTAACGGTGCATGTGGATATATATGTTTTTGTTACGTTCCCATTTGTATCTACAGATGTATGTATATATATATATATATATATATATATATATATATATATATATATATCTGCTATATATATATATATATATATATATATATATATATATATATATATACACATATAGATGTAGACATATATATCTATAGATGTATGCATATGTATGCATGTGTGTTTATATATATATATATATATATATATATGTATATATATATATATATATATATATATATATATATATATATATATATATATATATATATCTACATATATAGATATGTATATATCTATTTAGATATTAATTTATGTACACACACATACATTTACATGTTTAAATACATTTCCTGTACTGTTGAATGACTGGGCTGGATGATATGTTTGTGAAAACATCAGGGGTATGTATATTTGACATGGCTTAGTGGTAAATAACTTTGGCTATGGTGCATAAGGTCCTAGGTTTGAGCCTTGCATTATTTTCTTGCTGGGCAGAACAAGGGCCATTGGATACAGAGTGATTAAGGCACTTTTGAGCAGTTGTAAGCGGGTTTGTGCGAGGGTAAGCAATGCTAACCTCCGGTTAAATATGCTTACAGAGAGTAACTTCAAAATTGCTTAACCTGTGCGCGCATTGCTTACCCCCACACAAAAGGGCTTAAACTCACTTACTAGTGCTTAAATATGCTTACTACTGCTTGTTGGTGCTTACACTTGCTTACTAATGCTTACTCCCACTTACAATTGCACTGATTTAGACAGTAATATCTAATGGTTCTTGGGGAGGTGGGGGATTTGGAAGCTGTATGGAGTTGTCATTCATTACACATTTTACCTTCCATTTGTATCCATGATTCCTATGTACATATACTGTGAGGGGCACATGTGCTTATCTGTGGACTTTGCAACATTATGACACTGACACCTCACATCTGCATTTAATACAGTTCTCCAGTTCACAAATATATGTTATTTAGTAGTTTATACAACTAAAATATTGGTCATAACGTTATTTGCCATGGAAAATGGAATGTGCTACAGTGGGACTCGAACCGGGAATGCTTGCTCTGCCCACTACACTATTGCTATACTGCTTCATTTGCATATATCTTCCTTGTTATCCTCTTCAGCCATTTATGATGCATTAACTGTAGCTAAGCGATGGGAAAATCCGTGCACCTACGGTTAGCTTTAATGGGATTCATAATAAAAAAAAAGGTTTGTTTATTTGATTTGTATTTACTATTGCTGTTGTACATGCGGGGGGATGTTGCTGGGGATATGTGGACACCTATAAGCAGTCTTGCTCATTCCTTTGGTCTTTCTGCTGTTCTTCATTGTGGGGGGTGGTGTATATTCTGAAAGCTCTGCTCTCAGACATGCCCCCTGTACTCTTACATGCTCCATGTATGATTAGGAGGTCAGGCAGCATGCCTTCATTAATATGCATGGTGCGCTGCCATCCTGCCCCTAAACGGCCCCTTCTGTGCAGGACTAAGCTAGTCCTGCATGGAAAATTAGCAAATCCGGGGGATGCATATAAATTAGCCTAATTTCCATATAATGTGCAAATGGCCCTGAATTTTCACCAATAGTCTTAGCGTTGCCATATTAATTAGAAATAGTTGAGATAGGCGGCAAATATATTAGGATACCACAGACACAGCAAATTAAGGAAAACTATTAAAATAATGATTATTTTGACACTTTAGCAGTTATTTTACTATTACTTTGAAGGTTACCTGCAATGAGTTTTGATGTATAATTTGCATATGATGATACCATTGCCTATGTGTTAATTTTGTCATTTTGAAGATGCATTTATGAGCTGTGGAATTCATTAGTGATTATAGAATATGAGCATTACAGAAGTGTATTGCAGTGATTGTGCATACATGGGAAAAGATGCTTATTTTACTAGAGAGCAAAGGACAGAAATAGGTATCTGTGATGAATCTGATATTTTGGCACTGACAGAGGAAAAAGTACATGGCAATGGTAAAGGATATGGTAGGTTGTCTTTTGTCTGAGTACTGTGATTGAATGAACTGTAGTTAACATAACATTGTAATTTGCATGGACATACTGAGATAATTATTTATATATATATATATATATATATATATATATATATATATATATATATATATTATATATATATAGTTGTACTTTGAAATATTGAAATATCGAATTTCAGTATCTCGGGATGAGAATCATGACATTGCAGTTGTTCGAAAATGTATAGTAAAGAAACTCAGTATGATTAATCTGAAATAGTTGTGGTGAGGTCTGTAGTGTATAGTATGCTGTCCCTTTAAGGTGTAGGGGTTTCTGTGATATAGACATGGCAGCTGATGTGTGGTTATGTGCAGAGGATTCAGGTAAGTGTGTAGTGTGTAAGGGTTTTGGATAGAAATTAGTTAAGTTTTTATTTGTTGGGAAGTTTTAGGAGTAAGTTGGGATAGGTAGGTGACAGTGTGTGCATGCACATGTTGAAAGTGTTTATTTTTGTATATGTGTAGTGCGTTTGTTTCTTGCAGGTATAGCTTTGACAATGTGAAATGGAAGTGTAGGGCCTATAACAGTGGGTTTGTTGTTTTTATCATGGCAATGCAACCTTAGAGTTGATACATATAAGTAGCGGGATTGGGGCTTGCCCCCTGCTTAAACATAGATTACTAGGGTGTTGTTGGTGTGTGTGTTGTTTTGGTTTGTGATGGTGTAGGGAGGAAGGTCATGCTTGTATTTTTATTTGGATGGCGGAGTATACATTAACAAACAAGATATTACATACTGAAAATTCAGCATTCTGAACTTTCAGTATAGTGATGTTTATTTTTTTACTCCTTTATTGTTGTGGATTTTAGTGATTCTCATCTCAAGATACTGAAATTTAGTATTTCAAAATTTTGAGATCTGAAAGTAAAACTATATATATATATATATATATATATATATATATATATATATATATATATATATATATATATATATATATATATATATATAGTTCCCCTTTATAATCTCGAAATACTGAAATCTCGAATTTCAGTATCTCGAAACTATAAAGGCGAATGACTCAGAAACCCGAAACCCAAAATCACAAAACACACAGTCATGAACATACATATACCATACACCACACACACCATTCTACCCACAACACACAAACTATACACCCCTACACTACATGCAAGCAGCACCCCCCATTTGGGGGACTGTTCCCCCACCCCCCACCCCCCCACTTATATATACCAACTCTGAGATCGCACAAACAGGAAAAAAATATCTCACACCGAGACATTCTATAGTCCCTCGCACATACACACACACACACACACACACACACACACACACACACACACACACACACACACACACACACACACCAACACATCCAAAACTCACACTCATCCTTCTACCTCCCTACCCTATCCCACATGCACAACTTACAAAAACACTCACATACACTCACTCTCCTTAAATTCCAGACACCATCCCAGCCAAGTACTTCATGCAATATACTGTAAATGCATAAGCACAGATTCGAGATATTCAAATTCGAGCTTATGCACTTTTGCTATTTTTCAATTCTGCCTTGGTGATCTTGGGATACTGACATTCGATATTTCAGTAATTCAAGATTGTATATATATATATATATATATATATATATATATATATATATATATATATATATATATATAGAGTTCCCCTTCTCAACATCGAATTCCTATAAACTTGAAATTCATAACCCCAAAGCCAGTATCTCGAGTTTACAGAGACACGAAAATGTGAAGGGGAAATAAAAAAAAACACCTTTCTAATGTTTTTGCAGGGGGGGCTTCGCCCCACTGCACCGCCCACACACCCCCTACTTAAATATTCCTACTCTGAGATCGCACTACAGCGAAGGAAAGGGAAATCTTCCATTCCGCGCTATATGCATAAGCGCAAAATGGAAGATTTCCCAGTCCTCCATTATAGTGCAGTCACGCAGTTCTTAGATGACAGCTGCAAGGGTGCACTGGGACCTAGCCCCCTGCAAAAAGATAACTGAACTCTTTTTTTTCTAACCGTAAACTTCCCATTCACAATTTCGAGTGAATGGAAGTTCGAGATTCTGGTCTCGAGCTTATGCATTTCGAGCTTCCATTCATTCGATCTTGTGAAGGGGATATATATATATATATATATATATATATATATATATATATATATATATATATATATATATACAAGCACTTTATAAGCTCAAAATCCTGAAATATCAAATTTCAGGATCTCGAGCCTATAAAGTGGAAAAATCGGAACATCGCAACCCCAGAAATGGATAATTCAAAAATCTCGAAAATCGGAGATTTTGAATTAGTGGTTCTGGTGTTGCACTGTGTTCATGGATTCAGGTATGTGCTTATGTTTAAGGGTGTTGGGTAGGGGATGTAGTATGTGTTAGTGTGTGTTGTTATTGTGATGTGTGCATGCGAGAGGAATGTAGTTTGCATGATGGTGTTTCGTGTGTGTTTGTATGTAGTGCAACCTTGGAGTTAGAATATTTAAGTAGGGGGTGTGTGTGAGGGTGCAGCCCCCCCCACATGGGGGGTGCAGGGGGACTGCATATAATAAGGGTAGCTGTGGCTTGTTTAGTTGCATGCATGTGTGTTGTATTGGTTTTCGACAGTGTCGGGAGATGTGTGTGTGTGTCTGTGTTTGTGTTGTGTAGTGTGTGCTGTGTGTTTTCAAGGTTTTATGGTTTCAGGAGATTGGATTTTGCAGTTTTGTGGTTTTGGGAATTAGGGTTTTGTGGTTTTGTGGTTTCGGTCATATGTGTTTGCATTACCTAGAAGTTACTGTAGGTGGCAAAAATAGCTGGCCAGTGGTTTATACTTTAACAACCAATGTCATCCAAGCATTACCGTCATGCATGTCTGACTGTAGCTGTTTTTTGTATCATTTTACATATAGTACTTTTGGAAAATAAGAGATAAAAGCACAGAAAGGATACTCAGCCATGAGGAAAATCATGTTCTCATGGCAGCACTTAGGATGTATGAGAAACTTCTTTTTAGTAAACGGGGAAACCAGACAAGCTAAGAGGAACAAGGCTTTGAGTCAAGTATAGACAGAATTGAATGCTGACAAAAGAATGGTGTCAATAAACACATCACAATTCATTATTATGAGGTTAGCCTTGTACATGAGCAAGTGATTAAAATGAAAGCAGTGTACAAGATAAGATTCTCACTCACCCCTTAGTAAGTATACTTTACTGTATGCGGTTTCACTATTATTGTTGTTAATGTTTTGTAATAATTTCTTTTTACAGAGTCAGCATCAGACACAAACAGTTCAATTATACCATTAAATATGTATGAAGTCAGCAGCAGAATGGGTTTTGCTTCAGGTTCCTATTACATTATCAAGGTTCTGAAACTTCAAATACCACATGGTCGAACCTTTATGTTCGAAGTGTCAGAACTTCGATAACGGTAAAAAAAAAAGAAAAACTAAAAACAAACAACAAAGAATAAAGTATTGCAAGCAAGCCCCCCTGCACCCCCCACATGGGGGGCTGCGCCAACCACACGCGCCACTCTTTAAATATACCAACTCCGAGACTGCAATACAGTGTGGTTCCCTTTCTGCACTGTATTGCGATCTTGGAGTTGGTATATTTAAAGACCGGGGGGTGTGGGGGGTGCAGGGGGCTGCCCCCCCCTGCTTGCAACAGTTAGGTTTTAAGTTTTATATTTTTTTATTTTTTCACGTTTGAATTCTTGAAACTTCGAACATCTGAGTTTGATGTTCTCAGGTTCGAAGTTTCAAGGATTCGACAACATAATAGGAACCCTTTTGCTTCTACTGCTGCTGCTGCTGAAGATGATAACATAGTTATATTAATGAGGTAGCCTGAGGGAAAAGGCAGGCATCCCCAAGTTTAATGGCAGGGTCTATCACCCTACAATATGTAACACCTCTGCAGAAAGTGACAGTGCAAGGTAAAGTCAAGATTAATAGATATAGAAGAGGACCAACCCTGTACCTCTACACCAGTATCTCTACCCACAGAAGAACACTTTGAGGAACATGGCAGACATTCTGAGTCCACAATGTTCACAGTGGCACCATTACAAAGAGAAAACAGGTGCAGGAATTATTTACAACTGCCCCTGGAAATAAGTAAAACATTGGCTGCCAAACAAGAAATGTGCTATGACATTGTTAAGGCCCAGATCACTGCCACAGATAGTCCTTCAGGTTATGAGTGATGATTTCCAGCACTACTGTGAAATGGCAGAGAGCAGTGATAATGCCATGGTGTCACTGATGTATAGTGTGTTGGCACATCAAGCATCAGTGGCTGCCTCCATTCGTACACTAGTTAGGAAATACCAGAATTAAGCTGGAGTCAGTCTTATAAGGGGCAGGGGATGGGTTACTGTCTGGGCATGTGGGAGGGGGAGGTCACATGATACCACAGCTGCTTCTTATTACAGTAACGTCAGCAGTCGCAGTGAACAATCACAAACAGTAGTCACAGTGAGCAATTGCAACGCATTTCACACAGGCATTGTCAACAGTTATCTAGACCTAACAGAACCTCACATTCCAGGTCACAATCACAGTCATTCAGCAGTGTCAGGACAGTGGCAGCAGATTCATCTTCATCAAGTAGGTTGCGACATTGTACTAATTCAACCTACAGTTCTCATGGAAGCACATCCTCCAAATCAGTTACACCACCACCAGGCATAACAATAGGAGATGTGTATGGTTCATTTGATCTTGAACTACTCTCAATTACATTAATTGGCAGACCTTTCTATTTAGTTGTCATTAGATTTGGGTGCATTGTATATATATTCACTTCATCCCTATAAGTATATCAGTTATACCTTACTGTGAATTAGAATCCTGACAGAATTTTCTGTTTAGTTAGAATGGGGTTGCGGACGTATATGAACAAAAAGCAATGGCGGAAATGTCCAGTCTCAAAAACAAGGAAAACCAAAATCCAGACACGTAAGACAAAAAGACAAGTTGTCCATGGAAGCAGACCTTTATTGAACCCAAAGAACACCAAATAAATACCCAAGTATTTGAGAAAATTAATGCAATGCAAGTATTTGAGAAAATGAACACAACCAAACAAAAGCATTTTAGTGCTGTTGTGAAAGACTTAATCAGATAAAATTTAAACTAATTTCCTGTCATTTATATCCTTTTAGTTACATTGATTGAAATTAATTAAGTACTCTATTATCCCAACTTCCGGTTTTACATAAAATACATACTGGCTCTAAAATCATACTAAACATTTAAAATACTAAATATTTTCACTGTAACCCCTAGAAAAATTGCAATTTATATAAAACATCATCATATACAAAACCATAATGTGAAAAAATATTTTATTTAAGTCTATATTGTTTCATCCATATTCCAATAGCATCATCTACTGTGCTTTGGTATATGATAATTATATGGTTTTGCATATAAATGACAGGAAATTAGTTTGAATTTTATCTGATGAAGTCTTTCACAAGAGGACAAAAATGCTTTTGTTTGGTTACGTTAATTTTCTTAAATAGTTGCATATTTGTTTGGTGTGTTCTTTGGGTTCAATAAAGGTCCACTTCTAAGGACAACTTGTTCATAGGTTCATAGATTAGTACTAGGCTAACTGCCCTTGCGAGCCATTTTAAGCCTAGCCAATTATCCTCTGTGAGATTCAAACTCTGTACCTTGTGTTTATAAGGCAAACACCATAACCATTCGGCCACCCTCCTCTTCATCTTATGTGTCTGAAGTTTATAAACACACATCATCCTTGTAAAACTGTTAGGAACATGAATAAACATTAGACAAAAAGCAATGCTACATGGTTTTCCATTCCTTCTTGTGGTAATCACCTAAAATAGTTATGAACAAATATTTTTGGGCAAAATGCATCACAAATAAATGACACATTAAAGTAAGTATCCTGCCATGTAAACTTAACTGTTGCCACTATACCCTTCTCATTCCACAAATGATAAAAGTTTATGAAGTCAGAATTTAGTTTATATACACTGAGTTAAATCTATTGAAACTGCTGCAAAAGTTACCATATCCCATCCCACTATCTAAAGAATTTGCACAGCTGAATTTCACCTGCAGTTGCAAAAGTTCACAAGGAAAAAATACACTGAGTTAAATATATGTAAGACAATTTCCAAGACTCAAACTAATAATTTAATTTGTTAAGTCATGCACTAGTGTGTTCTGTTTGTAGTGTTGAATCTGCTGGAAGGATATTGTAAGAAAAATATGTATTCACATGTATAGTAAAATATGTATTCATATATGTATTAGCATTATGCTTGCTGCATTAGAAGACTAAAAGGGTTAACACATTTATTTTGCTACAGGATTGAAAATAATTGCATGTACTTTCTGACTTTGCTTTTGGTCAGCTCAGTGAATGACCTTGTTTATACACTGAGAAACATGATTTTGCTAGCGTTAGGAAAATAGAAGAATACAGTATTCTGAAATGTTATTAGACTTAAGCAAATAACCTTGTTCATGTTGAGTGAACACTGCAGCTGTAGAGGAACTAGATAAGACTATAGTTTGTAATCAGTATATGCTTTGTGCTCGAAGTAGGAAAGAATCACTAATTGCAGCACCGAATATGAGTGAATTGTTACAGACCGGTGGTCAGCAAGGCCACGTTGTCTCTTTAGAAAATTTTCTCATGGGAACATTTATAATTGTTAGATTAGCAGAAAAACTTAGTAAACACATGTCTTAGAACAATGCTAAGAGTTGTATTTGACTACGTCAGCTTAGAGGGCAATGGCTTACAGAACAGTATAATAGAGAAGTATTTCCTGTATAATGTCAGACAAATTTCTGAACTGCATTTTTGTCTCCTTGTACAAGAATAAAGGAACCTTAACTGAACCTTGGTTGCATTGATCTTTGATTTTTCCTTTGACAGATATCCCCACCCCGACTTACCCATACTCACAGGACTTTTACTGATTAACACTTCAGCATATTTTACTCTTATCAGTGTAACAGATCCCTGGAAAAGACATTGAAAAGCCCATAACTATAAAATTATATGCTGTGACTCGAGTCAAGTTTTTAGAGTTCAGTCACCTTGTCTTTGTATCCAGGAACATTCTACCTCACTGATTGTTTGTGGTGGTAAACCAACCGAGGGGTTCTTTCTGCTCTGTTCACTTTGCTCACTCTGTTCCCCTGCCCTTCCCCCATATCTCACCCTCCCCCAGCACCTCTACTCATATCTCAAGCAAACCACTCCCCATTCCTCTTATCCAATTATATACAACTCTACCTTGTTGACACCTACATTTCATTCACACCTTACCTACTTTTATTTAACCAAACCTATCTGTTTCCCCTTACATCCATCAGCTTGAATTCTCATCCCCCCTATTATAATTCTTTGCATCTTACTCTACTTTACCATCACAATACTATCACCATCTCAGACTCTTACATTAACTCCAGGCTTACCACCTTCTCTTCTATTATATACACAAACTAACATTGCGCCATACTTTTACTACTGAGCAGTCACATCTTCCCCACCCCTCCTTATCAAAAAACACAAGGCAAAGCATATAATCACATTGTCAAAGTCTGCCCTGAAGTCAAAATATTTCCAGTCTTACCTTCAGCTGCACACATATCACAAGATAACATCATCTATGTTTATATCTGATATTACATTCTAACACATGAATACCACTTTTACTATTTTTAAACCCACTATCACATTTGACATGCTCTTCCTAACCTGCCTAGTTTCTTTACTCTTAATTCTCAACCTAGCTATATTCTTGCTTACCCCCACACATCAATATACATCAACAATCTCTTCCAACCATCACCCCAATAAACAACACATCTTCTCACATACCTCCTCCCAGATTTTCCCTATACTGTCCCATATTATTCAAGGCACAAATTGGCCTCCTCATCTCCTATGAAACCACACTTGACACCAGTACCATCACCTAGGAATAAAAAAAAAAACACTTCCCGTGGCACTCCTTCCTCATTACCTACCTACTCAAATGTGGAGACAAACATTTTAACCCTGGCCCACCCTCTAATCCTAACCACAAGAGTAACTTCAAAAATGTAAACATACTTTGATTGAACCTTAGAAGTATATGTAATAAAATAGCCCCATTCCATGCTTGGATTGATCAAAATAAACCTGACATACTAGCCCTTACCGAAACATGTCTACACCACAGTGTAAAAGACTCAGAAATAATACCTCCAAAATTTGCAATAACCAGAACAGATAGATCTAAAAAAAAGGAGGGATGGATAGACACCCTACACCAGTAATATAACCACCTTTTCAAATTCTGAGGTACTAATCTCTTTTTTGAACCTCAACATATCAAAAATAATTTGCATAATTGTAATACATAGCCCACCAGGTAACAATATACCAGTGTTGGAAAATATTTTATCCTGGATATTCCAAATAATAAACCTCGAAACAATAATCTTTGGAGATGTAAATATGGATTGTCAAACCATAGCTTCCAAATCTCCCACAAATAGTATAAATCTGTATGTTTTTTCTCAACTCATCAATACTCCAACAAGATACAGCAAAGATCTCATCTGCCAATCCACCCTAGACTGGATCCTAGTATCCCACCCTGTCAATTACCCCTCTTCTGGTACACTGTCTAGCTCCCTCAGCGATCATCTGCCAGCTTATTCCCTTAGACCAAACTCCCAACAACTAAGAATACACACTGTAAAATCAGTTAGAAACTCAACTAATTTTTGTCAGCATAAATTCAACTATCTCCTACATGAAATAGACTGGACACCCCTTAAATAACTACCCCTTAATGATGCTGTACTGTAGTTTAATAACACCTTCCTTCACATACTTAATAGCCTAGTTCCCATTTGTATGAAAAGAATCAAAAAGAACTCAGCACCATGGCTGTCTAAGGAATGTAAACACCTGATGAAGCACCATGGCTGTCTTAGGAATGTAAACACCTGATGAAGCACCATGGCTCTCTAAGGAATGTAAACACCTGATGAAGCATCATGGCTCTCTAAGGAATGTAAACACCTGATGAAGCATCATGGCTCTCTAAGGAATGTAAACACCTGATGAAGCAAATGGACCTACCCTGGATAACCTAGAAACAGAATAATCAATCCCTTGGATCAGAAGACAAAAATCTCTTAGCTATCTCAACCTCCACAAGAAAAACAGGTCACTCTCTGTATTCGTACTCTGTCTCTATTCTTTGGAATTCATTACCTCTAGCTACCAGGTCTATGCCTGGCCTAACCCATTTCAAAGCCTCTTTAAAAAAATCAATTAAAAATTCATGGTTCTGCTCCTGCATAAAGCCTGCCTAATGCTCAGCACTTCCTCTCCTTTAGAACTAGCCTCATCCTCCTCTTCTGTCACATAATTCACATTTCAGTCCTTCACAGTCTGCAAGATAACGAGGCTCTTCTAACTCCTCCTCTGTTTCTGTACCATATCCTTAAGCTACTGCTCAGGCTGTATTGCTTCTATTCTTTTTATCTCTCTCTCACTATCTTTCTGCATCACTAATTTTCTGGCTATTATTTTCCTAACTAAAACTAACATTCTATTTATTTAGTTATTATTTTTTTTGTCATGTAGTATAGCAGTCAATAACAAGCATTGCACTACATGCATACTAATTGTTTGGACACTACATCATGTATAGTGAGAGTGACTATTATTGTCTATAATGTTTTTAACTCTATAGAATTGTCTAGATGTGTAGTATGTATTGTAACATCTTGTAACATAGTTTGTTCTTTTAACTTTTGTATAGTATTTCTAATGTGAGTTGTACTGTACTGGATTCTATTGTATTTTTATTGTACTATATGTGGAGCTTTTCTTTCTGGGTCCTTGCAGAAAATGGGTTCTGTAGACCCAGTCAGACCACCCCAGTAAACAATCAAATAAATAAATAACAATAAATATATGACACTAAAACAACAGTCTGATGTGCAGTGCAATAGAATACAATAGAAATAAGTAGTATATAGAACTGAATATTTTATTGTTTTCTGTCTTGCATTCTGTTCCATAGTAAAGAAATCATTAAAGCAGAAGTTATTACAGCAGGTAAAACTTTGAGTTTTTTCTTGATTTGATGCCTTCCAGCATCACTGAACAGGAATCAGTGAGCACTCAGGCATGTCAAGAACATGAGTATTATTCAAACAGGTAATAATTATAAAAAATATGTTAATATGAAAGAGAATGGCAGATGAGCAGTGACAGCAGACCATGTACCACACAGTATAGCTAGCAGATATCACTGCATGCATCAATTATACACTGTGTGTTTTTCTTTTACAGTAATGGAAACGCTAATTTGAATGACATGGTCCATAGTTCTGGACTAGATGCTGCCTCTTTACATCTTTACCTGTGCAGCCACATGCCATGCAAGAACATGGGGTCCCTACCTTCTGCTGCAGGCTGGTCACCATTAGACATAGTGGGACTAGAACTGGGAGCTGCAGTGACAGCATGGGTCACTACACCACCAGACCAGTGCATGATCATATTATACCGAATGCAACAAGGAGTAAACATCCTGCACACAGTAGATGGGTCATACTGACAGGCACCTCTGGACTCCTCCAGACACCTGAAATTTCTCTCTAGGAGGTCAAAGACCCTCTCAATGACAATACGGTTCTGGGACAGGGATGTGTTATATGTCTCCTCTGTAGCTCTAGAAAGATTTCTCAATGGAGTCATATGCTGTAGTTCAATAATATCCAGCATCAATTAAAAAAAGAAAAAAAAAGAGAGATAGAGAAAGAGAGGGGGAAAGGATAGGGGAAGACAAAACTAGAAAATAAATATTACTATATGGCAATACAGTGCAACATGAATAATTACATAAATAGCATACAAAATACATTTCCCAACAAGATGACCAATGGGCATCTTACCATGCAGGAAGAGGTGGTAGAGTGAGCTAGTATACCAGATATGGGAATCAAGTGTACTGCCAGGATGGCAGCATAGACATTGTTGATGCAGTCCCATGCATCACACACTTCCTGGCAACTGATGGAATTGTAGCCCTTCCTATTGTGGTACCACTCCCTCTCTAGAATAGGAGGTGCCCTAATTGCAGCATGGGTGCAATCTATTGCACTGAGTACCTCAGAAAAATGTGCCAGGCAATAAAAGTATGCATAGTCCAGCACTGGTCCTGAGGTGACACCAGGAAATAGAGGTACTGATTTACATGTGCCAAGAGTACATCCAGGAGCTGCTGCAGTATCCTTGAAGTAGAAACTCATGAGTTCCCCAGTGTTTCCCCACTCTCTGGAAGGTCTGTATAATGAGGTCTATTTTTGTTCTTGATTTAATTATTTTTTGCTGACCCTGGAAGTTATGTAGGTGCAGTGTACATGACAGCAGCAGAGATATCATCCAGGACAACACCAGAGACAAGAGGCTATTTCGCAGCACCAGTTGATGCCTACGGCCATACCACCCTGAATGCGCCTGATCTCGGAAGCTAAGCAGGGTCGGGCCTGGTTAGTACTTGGATGGGAGACCGCCTGGGAATACTAGGTGCTGTAGGCGTACCTGCATCCAGTGCAAAATTTGACTATGACTTGTAAATGGTGTAAAACATACTTCATTACCATATGAAGATTTATATCACTCCTCATTTCCATCTCATTATTTGCACATTTACATAAGACATTCAAGGTCATTGCACATTGACATACATGGCTTTTATGAATCGCAGCTCAGCTACACTTGTTCTTGCACACCCCAGAAAGCTTTAATGCATTTGCATATCTGAATATGAATACTGGCCTTTATTTTAAATGACAGTTCATAGGTTCGTAGGTTCATAGGTGTGTACTAGGCTAATGGCCCTGGAGCCTTTACAAGCCTAGCCCAAAAAAATTGCCCAGGCACCATGCCACTCAATGTTAGTTCACAGTACCCCTATCCAGCAGGGCAACTGGAGTAATCCCTGTGGTGAACTTTCTGTTACCCATCCAGTCATCAATATTTCTCTTGAAGAGGGCCAGCAAGGTGCTCTGCTTGACACTAATGGGAAGCTTATTTCAGAGTATGGGCAGTCTTTGAGAGATGAACCTATCCCTCCAGCATGTTCTGTTAATTGTGATAATGAAGTTGTGGTCTCTAGAGCGTGTGGCATGAGGTGATTGGGATTTCTTTAGGTGTAGTATTTCAGGTAGGGCTGAGTCAAACATGGCTTTGCAAGTCAAGCAGAGATTACCTCTAAGTAGATGATAAGAGACTGAGAACAGCTGAAGTTTCTTGAGTCTGTCCATGTAGGACATGTGTTTAAGGCCTAGGATCCTTTTTGTGAGGTACTTTTGTGGCCTTTACAGTTGTTGTAGGTCTCTGGTTGGGTACATGCCAAATGGGGCATTATATTCAATGACTGGTCTAATGAGGGATGAGTAGAGAAGGATGATGACCTCTTTCTTCCTGAATGTGAAACCTTTGGTTATAAGATGTGCCACGTAGAAGGACTTTCTGACCAGTGTGGCAATGTGCTGATCGAAGGTAAGGTGGCTGCCGACCTGGGTGCCCAGATCTCTTATGGCCCATTCAGTGTTCAGTGGGCTCCCATCAACATGGTAATTCAAGGGGACTGAGTTTTTTCCAAAAGGGATGATAATGCATTTTTTGGCATTAAGCTTCAGGCCATGGTTCTGACACCAGTCATTGGTCTCAGAGAGGCCCTTTACTAGGATGTCTGCATCAATTGGGGAGTTGATAATGACTCCTAGCTTGCAGTCATCAGTGAACTTGGTCAGCCAGAGTCCTTTTGCATTGGCCTGAACTTCTGAGAAGTAGATGCCAAACAGGAGAGGGCCCAGGACTGAGCCCTGTGGGACTCCACTCGTGATTGGTCGACAGTCTTACTTGGAATACACAACATTCACTCTCTGGGTCCTATCTGTGAGCCAATTTGCAACCAACCTAGTGATGTAAGGATTGATGCCTAGTTTGATGAGTTTATCAATTATACCTGAGTTGTAAATGGTATCAAAGACCTTGGCCAGGTCGAGGTATGCTGTATGCACAGCCGTACCCTCATCCACAGCCTTGGTGACTGCCTCGAAGAAGTCAGCCAGGTTCAGCAGGCAGGATCTCCCCTTGACAAAGCCAAACTGTGTGGGGTCAAGAGTTTGGAGATTGCCTATATCTTTGTTAAGCAGGTCCATGATGATGCGCCCCATAGCTTTGCAAACCAGACTTGTCAGACTAATGGGGCGATAATTCCCAAGGTCTGCAGTTGCTCTTCCTTTATGGAGCAGGATGACTGTAGCAGTACACCATTCATTAGGGACATAGCCAGAAGTAAGGCTGTGATTAAACAGGGCACACAGATGTGGTGCCAATTAATTTTGTAGCTCATGTAGAACACAGCCATGGATATTATCAGGTCCTATGAAAGCTGTATTCTTGGCTTTGGACAATGCAGCTTTTATCTGTGCCACAGAAATAGTGGGTACCAGGCTTTGTTCTGCTATTGTGATAGGGCACTTGGGGGAAGAGGGGTAAAGTTGGCACTGAATCTATTGGCCAGTATGTTGGCTACATCTGTTGGCTCAGTATAGGAGGTACCATTGTGCAATAACTCAGAGAAAATCTGAGTATTGCCTTGGAGGTTTTTGATATAGCTACAGAAGTCTTTGTGGTTGTTTTTGGTGTCAGCTACAATTCTGCCTTCATAGCTGTCTTTAGAGGATTTGGTAAGGAATCTTAGCTTTTTGTTGATACTGATAAGGAAGGTTTTGCAGTCTTGTGACTTCATTTTTTTTTTTTTTTTGCAGCAGTTTCTTCCTTCTGTTGTAGAGTTTATTGATGGTTGGGGACACTAGATTGGCTTCCTTTTTTTGGAAGAGAGCATCTTAGTTCTATTTGGTATGGCAAGGTCCATGCATTTGTGTACGTGCAAATACAGTACATTGGTGTATGATTCGGCAGTCATGCAGCTATTTTACATTGGAATGGATGCAGAGAAGTTAGCCCCCTCTGTTTTTAGGAGCCCAAAGTTGGCTTTAGAGAAGTTTTTCAGGGTGGTCATCTTAGTAAGGGATGTAGATGAGATGGAGATTTCCATGGTAATTAGTTTGTGGTCAGATTTAACCAGGGTGAAATTGACTATAGATGTGGAGCAATGGTCTCCCATGTTGGTGATAACCGGGTCGAGGATGTTGCTTTCTCTAGTGGGAGTCAGAAAGAGCTGATCCAGGGCATTGGAATTGATAAATTCCAGAAAATGTTGGGCCTGTACATTGGTACTTGAATAGTTTTCCCAGTTGATGGAAGGGTAGTTGAAATCACCCAGTATGAGAGTATTGGGTTGGACCTTGATAGATTCCATGGTGCTTAGGAACTTGGAGTGAGAGTCTAGGGACATGTTTGGGGTTCTGTAGCAGGAAATGACTTGTATCACTGTCTTACCTAGTGTTTGTTGTACCTAAACTATCTCGGATGCATTATGCTGGGCTACCAGTCTAGAGGTGTGCGTATCCTTTAAGAATATCATGAGGCCACCGCCCTTGGAGCTTCCGGATGTATTCTGGAGCCAAAAAGTATGGCATGAGTTGTAGCCTGGTAGAGCAGGGGTATTTTCTGCCTCTATAAACCAGGTCTCCATTACAGCACAGATGTTGACATTCTCCATTTTGATGGGAGCTTCGAGCGAGTGCATCTTGAGATTTAGACTCCTAGCACTGAGCAACATGACCCTCAGATTGCATTTGTTTGTAGCTGTCGTGGTGGAATTTTGGTCTTTGGAAGACTGCCTAAGAAAGGCTCTATAGGGATGGCAAGAGCCTTAGCCAGTACCCAAAATCCCAGGGGTGACAGATGCAGGCCGTCTCTGGCAAAGCATTGAGGTCTGTCGATCATGTTTCCCAGGTAGACAGATACTGGATTCCCTTAGAATGACACCAGAAACTTAGCCAATTGTTGAAGTCAATCATTTTCTGCTCATACTGTGGTATCATTCTGGGTGATGGTAGAATACTGCTCAGGGCTAGGGTCATACCTGTTTGAAGCACATAATCCGGGAGTTCCATCACATCTCTTTTCATGTTAAAGTTGGTTTTCTAGTTTCTGTGTAAAACTATATGAAAGCTGCAGTGGTTATTCAGTGCAAAAAATTTTACTGCTGTTTTTGATGTGTAGGCATTACCTGTTTTGCTTCACTTTTTTATATTGATTTGTATTTACTCCATTGCTATTCTTTTACTTCATTTCGTTCTTTGTTCATCTTGGAGATTTTTGTAGCTATGGTCATTTTTCTAATTAATATTTATACCGTTCATCCACTGTACCTAGATTTTCATATTTTTTCCTAGGTTATACAGTTTTCTACACCCTCTAAACCCTGGACTATTTCTATAATGTCTATCTGCCAAAATCTCTTCACTTACACATTCTATATTAATATGAAACAGTT
Organism: Protopterus annectens; assembly: GCF_019279795.1. Lineage (NCBI taxonomy): Eukaryota > Metazoa > Chordata > Ceratodontiformes > Protopteridae > Protopterus > Protopterus annectens. The sequence goes on along the minus strand of NC_056743.1, from coordinate 1,855,071,101 downwards.
TTGATCTAACTTTACGGTCTTTATTTTTATAATACTGAATTTTGCTAACTGAGACAAAGCATGTCTGTGTTGAAGACCTCTTTATTCTCTCACTCCTCGACTAATCATTGACAATGCTGTTCTCCTGCTCCATACCCTCACTCCCTGTGCTAGCATGCAACATACCCAAGTATCAACTTCCTTGGACCTCTGGACCTCTGTAGTAGCAATAGTAGTATCACATCTAAGAGTTCCTTCTGACTGCTCAGTCTGCAAGCCCCTCCACTTAAATATTTCTGCCTCCATAAACCACTAAATAAAGTGCTTCATATCTTTTGTAACAAATTTCTTCACACTATTTTGAAGAGTGTTAATAACAACATAGTAACTAAATGAAGCAAGCAATATGCACCTCTAAGTTGAGACGTAAGTTCATTCCATATTTTTCAAGCACTTAATAGTACTGAACTCCCAAATTCAGCAGGGATGTACACGATAATCATGCTGTGATGTTTTGTCTACCCATCAAATTAACAAGACTAGTCTTAAAGGTGACCAAAGTATTACTTGGACATGCAGTGGTAACTTATGCCATAAGCAATAAACATTTTGAGTTATGAACACATCCCTCCACTGAGTCTTGTCTATTTGTTGGTGTAAAATAAGTCCCTTAATCTGAGTGTGTGTGCTGGTTTTGTGAAGAAATAAGAGGTTAAATAGAATTTGGTCTTTCATGACTTGAAAAGCAAGACACAGGTCACCTCTGAGCGATGGGTAGGTTACTGAGTATAATGATAGTTGAGCTAATTTATCGGACTAGTTACCTTTAATATCCTTGGTTAGAAATTTCTGGGCCCTTTTCCATTAAGTGATAAGTTGGGATTTGTTTATGCAATTGGAGAATTGTATTCAGTGATGGGTCTGATAAGGGAAGTGGACAGTGGTAAGACGACTTCTTTAGAATTGGATATTCCTGTGGAAATGAATTAGGCTGGGTAGGAGAATTCCTTGACAGTACTTATAGGTTCATAGGTTCATAGGTTGGTACTAGGCTATCAGCCCTAGGGCCTATTAAAGCCTAGCCATAACAATTCCCTGGCTATTTCTTCCCACATTATTTACTTGAAACATAAAGACTGAATAAGAGTGTGCTGTTCACCTAAGTACCCAGATCTCATGTCACCATGTCATATTTTTATACTTGTTTGTTGAGATTGTTTGTAATTGTGTATGACAAAAATGACACAATGGCCAAACTAAGATGAAGTACAAGTAGATTTTGCTGAATGTTAACATGCAGCATATGTTTGCATTTAGCTTGAGTCCATTTTTGGTGCACCAGTATTGATGGATGACCTTGCAGTCATCACCAAACAAAATGGTAGACCATATGTGTGGGATACTGGCTTGGATATCTGAAAAACAAATGCCAAGCAGGAGTGGGCCCAACACTGAGTCCTGTCGTACCTCACTAGTTGCAATGTTATATTCAGGGAGGGTCCCAGCAACTTTCTGCAACCTGGGATCTGTTGGATAAAGAATTTGCAATCCTGCAGAAATGAACAAGTGTACAATAATTTTTTCCTATTACACTTCAAAACATAAATATAAAAACTCACAAAAAAATGCACAGATTCAGAATAAAACAAAAAAATAATTACCCTAGTGATTCAGCTGTATGTATTTTATGGGATAAAAAAGTACTATTTACTGATAAAGTAGATGTGATTTTTCATTATAGTGATAGTATTGGAAAAAATTATAATACCAGCATGGCAGTCACTGAGGGACCTGACAAACTTTGATAAATGAAATACACTACAGAGTGTTGTTGGTATAGTAAAAAGCACTGGAACATTAATTAACTGATTTTCTCATCCAGAAAAAAAGAGGTCATTGTTCCCCTCTACTCATCTCTCATTAGACCCATTATAGAGTACAACGCCCCTTTTGGTATGTACCTCACAAGACATCTACAACAACTGGAAAGGCCACAGAAATACCTCACAAAGAGGATTACTGGCCTCAAACAGATGTCCTACACAGACCGTCTAAAAAAACTCCAGCTTTACTCCATCGCATATCGCCTACTCAGAGGCGATCTCTGCCTAACATACAAAGCTATGTCAAACCTAGAGCTGGCGGACATGCTCCACTTAAAGAAATTCAAATCCTTCCAAGCTACATGCTCTAGGGACCTAAACCTAGTCACCACAATAAACAGAACATGCTGGAGGGATAGATTTATGTTCCAGAGACTTCCTATACTCTGGAACAGAGTACCTGTGTCAAACAGAGCTCCTCATTAGCACTCTTCAAGAAAAATCTTGATGATTGGATGGGAGATAGGAAATTCACCCCGGAGATCAATTCTGTGGCTCTGCCAGACAGGGGCACAGGAAAATAATTTTCTTGGCTGGCAAAACCCAGGGTACATTTTTGGCTAGGCTTATATAGGCCCTAGGGCCAATAGCCTAGTACCCTCCTATGAACCTATGAACCTATGATGATTTGCCCGGATATATTATTTTGTCTTACTCTGTTGCATTTGGTATATGTGACATAATGATCATTAAAAGTGCCTTGTATGTATGTCGAGCTTGTCAAAGGCAATGCTTGAGATCATGGGATATAATATGTGTAAGCTTATTTTTAGATCTGGTCAGGTTTGTAATAATGAAAGTCTTGAAAATAAAACATTTTTATACTTGCAAGAAAATTTGTGAGGTTGATGGGAGTTTTTTTTTTTTTTTGTAATTCTGTATGACATAAACAGCACAATGGTCAAACTAAGAAGAAAATGGATTAAAAGAACATATGCCAGACATTAAAAATAAAACCTTTGAGAATATACTGGCCTGCGTATGCATATGAAGTACATAAAAGAGCAGTAGATTGTTTTAAATGCATTGCTCTGGTCCATTTGTATTTAGGTCTCAGAGATGATAAATTGTCTGCTTTAAATCAGATGGAATCAATAAATTATATTAAAATGTAAGACATTAATACCAGCAGGTATAAAAACTGACGTAAATTGGCAGAGCAATTGTAGGCTGTATTTATTTGTGTTATGTTATCTTTAAATGATTAATTACATTAATTATTTAGTGTATTGATTGTAATATATGAGTAATGAATTTACTTATTTTTGTGATATCCTCTAGAAGGTATATAGCCAAAGTGCTAGGGTAATATATATTTTTTTTCTTTTAAGATTGCTTATGGTTGCGTGACTTGCTTTATATTAAGACTTTATAATTTTTCAAGAATACCAGGTTATGAGATTATGTCAAAAACCTTCTTCAAGATAAGCAGTGCATACAGAGTAAAGTTCACAACCTCTGTAACATTTTTAAAGGCGCTTACTAGGTTTAGGATACAGGTTCTGCCCTTCACAAAACCATACTGAATGGGGGTATAGATCAGTTAAGTTACACATCTGCCCAAATGAGCTCTGTTATGTTACTTTCCATGATTTTGTGTATTAGGTTCTATTGAGGGACTGTCTTTATGCCGGGCAACCAATATTGCTGTTCTCCAGACATCAGGCAGAAACCATGTGGATAGATTAAAGATGAACATTTTAAGTAAATGCTGAGGCAGTGCATACTTGACACTGATGGAACAGAGTCTAGTATGATGTCTGGTCCTATGGTAGTATTATTTTTAGTCTTTGAAATGGATTCTAAGAAATGTTCCAAGGTAATTTCTGGGGAAATAAAATTTTCAGGAATAATGGGGACAACAAAGAAGGTAGCGGGAGTAAAGTTATCACTACTTTTACTGCTAATACATTGGATAAGTCCTTTGGATGTGAGATATTATTATTTGTGAGTTCAGTAAATCATTGGATATTTTTCTTTAATTTTCTCACAATCTCTTTACATGTCTAAAGAAAGACTTATAGCTGTCTTTCGTATCTGAGTATCACCTTAAGCTAATAGTCCAGTTTATATTTTGTAATAGTGCACTGAACATCATTGCTGACGTGTGGTCTTAAATATGTGGACTTAAATAGAGGGATGGGGATATCTTAGACCTTTTCTATTATTTTCCTTCATTTGTTATCCAAAGGGGATTGCTACAGAATTTATAATTTTGTTTAGGGCAGATGGGTACTGACATTTTAATGCAGGTGTTAATATGCTGACAAAAGTCAGAGGTGAATGCTGCAGGCCTCTCATTTGGGTCTATTTGTGAGGGACTGTTGGAAATTTTGCATAGGTCTTCTAGAAGCTGAAGTACATTTACCCTGTAGATGACTCTAAAGACAGCATCATTTGGAGGTTATGTGTTACCACCAGTCCCAGCAGAGAAGATGATTGATCAGTAGTCAGATTAAACCAGTGATAAGGAGATGTGGGGTGGGGATCATGTGGCTGCTTGATTAGTAAAGACCAGTTCAAGGACATTAAAGCCTCTACTGGGTAGTTTTACAATTTGTTCCAATGAACTGGTATCAACAAAGTCTAGTAAATGATGAGCATATCCACTATTAGAGGAGTACGTGTGACAATCAATGCTTCCCACAAAACAAACAGCCCCAGAATTACCCATTCTAAAGCCTTAAACCTTGCCTGTGATATAAATAGGACCTGTTGAAGAGATTGGTATGTATCTCAGAGACTACCCCATCTAGATTCACCCTTTTTTTGTCCAGTCTGGTTAGTATGTAGGTTACATGTGTAAACATAGCATCACCTATGACTACAATATGTTCCTGTATAGCAGACTTACTGGACTTTATGGGCTAAGGGCTCCCTAGTGAAATTCTGGCATTCAAAATGCTGAGTGCTGACAACATGAAAAAAAGACCAAAAACACAGGAGAAGCACTGATCTCAAAATTGCTCTTCTCCGTAAAACTTATTTTTGAACGGGGGGCAAGCCTCCTCTATACACCTCATGTGAGGTGAGCCCCCTACAACCCTAAACGTATATATACCAACTCCAAGATTGTCATACCTCGGATAAAACTTAATATTCTGAGAAATGCCATCCTGGATTTATTTTATTATTTCAGGGCTCACTCTAGTGGGTCTCAACATTTCAAATGGTTAACAGACTTAGTCTTGCTTTTCTGGAGACACATGGGTGACTTATGTGGAATTACAGTATATGGAAGCAAAGAGGGAAAAGGTGATGCTTCATGTTTTGGAAGCTGGGATATTTTAGAGAATTCTGCAATCCCGCACCCATCTTATTTAGTACCCCTAGTAAATGGACCCGTAGCATAAGAGTGCCTCTCTGTTCTGAGCTTATTCACCCATGGCCATTATACTGTGTTTCCTGCCAACCACCTCCTGTTTCTCTGACTAGATCTTAAGCCTACATTTGATGCAAGGGTTCTCACCCTCCTCTTCCTCCTCCTTCCTCTGAGCTCACTGTAAGGCTGTCTCTAGGAGAACAGCCTCACTATTCATCACCACCTCATCTTCCTCTTTTCACACATCTGCCTACACTGGTTTGTCTTTCCCAGTAACTTCTGTAATAACTCACTAGACCTCCTGATGTTAATCCTCATTCATGACTACCATCACCTTGACTGCTCTCCTACCTGTCAGCTATTTCTGTACTCACACCCTCCAGCTTGTTCTTTATCCATCCTTTCTCCAATTTCTTCTGCCCACATTCTGTTCACTGCACTTCTCCTTCCTACATACTCTCTCCCTTTGCTACATAGTCCTGCATCCCTCTCTCTTGCTGACTTCTACCTAACAGTTTTGATCAGCATTTGCATATTTGATAAACCTGCCTTGTATGCCATATATCCCACAAATTATCCCAAGAATCTCTCTGATTTCTCATTCGCACCCCATGTACACTTTCCACCCCATAGCTTTCTAAGCCAATCCCTTTCTTCACCAACTGAATATCTAGCCCACTTCCTTGTCCTCCTCTCCCCTGTCCACGTCCTTTAACCTGCACAGCTCTTGTCTCCCTCCTGCCTCAATATACCTCCATGCAGCACTTTTTCACTTATTTCTTACTCCCTCCATTGTTAACTAGTAACCCATCTACAGTAGGCTAGCCTACCTTCAAATGATTCTTTTCCTGTAGGCTCCTTGCTTCTGACATCAGCCATTCAGCCTAGACTTCCTCAACTCTTGTATTTACTCAAGTTAGGTGCCTTTGCCCATGTTAGGTGAGTTAGTTGAGAGTCACAAAGGTATGCAAAGCTATACACTTGAATTTAATGTTGTAAAACCATAATATCTCTGGACTGACTATGGCTTGCCCTACCTCTGTTCCATCTTTCCTACTTTCTGCCCCGTGTTGTCATATGCTTATGTCCAAGCTAAGCTGCCTGTTATTCTTTTGTTAGACTTAATGTCAGTTTCCTCAAAATAACGATTTTAGGGTGTCAGTTTTTATTAAGGAAAGGATCAACTGCACAAGGGAAAAATAGCTAACAACAAGGAAGTGAATCTAGCAAAAGAAACTCATTCTAAACAAAGGAGATGAGGAGAAATGTTGAGAGGTGACTGTTGGTAGAGAGTCATCTTGGCACAGGGAAAGATGATGTTATGAGACTAAGGATAAAAGTCACCCAGAAAGAATAGGTTGAAGGTCTTGGGAGACTTCAGTCTACCTTTCACTGACAGTGATGTTCCCAAGGTGGAGTAAAATCAATGGAAAATAATGGAAGTCTTAGTGGATTCTAGGCTGGAATATATGGCTAGATACTCAGAAAACACAGTAGTCTTGATAAAGTCTTGACCACTGTGAAAAAAGGAGGAAGTGTAGATTTGAAGAATGCATTTGGAAGGAATATCTCATCTACATTATAGCTTTCAGTTCAAGCCCAAAGAATTATTTCTCTTTGTATGTTTATTTAGTTATTTATTTGTCTGTTTATTTATTTATTATGCTATATTGACAAGGTCGGTACATTAGCCGTTACTCATTCACAGAAGGGGACACTGATATGCTGTCCAGCTCTGTATGTTGAGCAGCACATCAACAGACAGAAAGGACTGCTGTGATTACTAACAAGCAGTATATTACCTATTTGTACACAGCCAGAGTCCCATGAATTATTTCATTGCGGCTATGCTGAATAGACATGGTGAACTGCTAATGAATTATGAGCAGTCCTAGGATGGGTCGTTTGTATATGTGGTGTGCTGATAGCATACAGTGCATTCACAATGGGTTGAGAACATGTACAAGGTTCTTGCTCCACTGTCCACAATTCTTTACAAACAGAAATGTTTGGCATACAATGGTTATAGTGCCCTAAGTTCATTATCAAAGTTTAATGTAAACACAGTACAGTAAACATATGTATGTAGGATGTGAATTGTACATCAACCAGTCAGCGTATTAAACATGCAATATTCCTTGTAAATAGTCATAATTTTTATCTTCTGATATGAGAAATTTCCCTTAGTCAGTCATAATGTTCTCTGATTTCTTCCTCATCTGAACTCATTATGATATACTCACAGTCCAGGAGTCGGTACAGAAAATTATGGTTCTAAACTGCCAATGATCTACTTCCTATGGCATAAGGTTTGATTCCAGTAACCTTCATTTGCCTATCGTGTATACTATGTAACTTATTGAGCATGCCACTTAACTAAACAGGGGTTAGGGGCAATGTGAAATTTGGGTTAGACTCATTAATGGCCTCCTGAGCTGCATGCCTGGTAACTACCTATGAATATACCTCAAATTATCTCAGGGTCTTTCTTAGCTCAATTCTTTATCGTCTTAGAGCCACATGTCAGTCTTTATACATTCTCCTCTTCTCTCTATCTATAATATCTCATTTAATTTCAAATACCTCTAATGTGTGGTTTGAAATAGGAATTTTAAAGATGTCTTTTGTAATGCAACATTATAGACAATATAACACTTTAACATTGGATCAGTGTAACTAGTTTCTCAAGCATTTTGAAACTCTTCTCATGTAACTCTATTCAGCAAAGTATCATCTTGCTTCAACAGCTTTCCTACATTGCACAGGTATCTCAGATAAATTAGTTACACATACTGCACACATCTTACATGCAACAGTTTTTTTTTTCTGGATCAGGTGTCAAGTCTGTCTGACATATAAATATAATCTATGTATTTCAGACCCATGATTTTGATTTTTACTGCTACTCACTACATTGAACTTACATTTTTAATCTATTCAGCCACTTGATCAGCCTGTTGTCATGTTCCTCTTGTGTTTGTAGTCACACTAATGGATCATCAGTTACATTTATAGCTCATCCAAAGGCTGCAGTTTCTTGGCAACAGTTCCAAGAAACTGGTCTAGTTCTAATGAAGCACTAAAAATGCAGTCAATATCTAAAAACTACCCTAATTAAATCTTAATAAGTACCCAATTTGGCACTCTAGCTGTCTAACTTTTTGTGTCACAGACTCTGACTAGCATGTAGCACTGACAAATACTTAAACTCTAAGCACTAGACAATGGTCTCTTTTGATTACTACATTCAGATGTTACAAAGCAGTACAAATGTGAATATTTCCTGCTTAAAATTTGTGGTCATAATATTCACCCATTCTACTGGTTCTAATTGCTTCATTATGAAACATAAGGTCCCTGTATCCTTTAGTCCCTCTCCTGTAGTACTTCTCAGAGTTAATAATATTTTTTATGGGAACATGCATTACTGATTTTGTATTATGTTTTTACCTTTCCTTTCATGCTTCCCAAGGTTTTCCGTAAATCATCATTGCCATGCAGGATATCACTGCAATGGTTGTGCGTACTGTCAGAAACATCTCTGCAACAGCATGCTTGATTTTACAAACAAGGAATGTTTGATTTTACAACGTGGATTCTTTTCACCGTTCCTGTCATCTCAGAAGTCAAAGAATTCAAAACATTACAAGAATTATGTTCTTTACATGCAACTATTAAAAAATAAAGTCTGTACTTCAAATTTGTTGCACTAATATGCCAGCAGATGTTGACTTACGTTACCGTGTTTTTTCAAAAGTATCTTAAAATTCTGCATTCTGCTCATGAGTGTTCTTTAAATTTTAAGCTATATCCGTTAATTGTAAGTATTTTTATTTTATTTATTTATTTTATTTTATTTTACATTTGTTGATTGGGCTGGTCCAACTGGATATATCTCCATTTTCAGCAGAGGCCCGGGGATAAAAGCTCCAAGTGAAAACATCAATAAACATTAATAAACAGAGTTACAAATATAGCTCAGAGAAAAATAATAATAGCATTAGCATATTTTTACAGTGGCAACAATAAGCAATTAATTACAAATAGAGGGTGTTCAAATTGAGCATGATAGCAGAAAAGTAAGTTTTAGTAAAGATTTGTATGCATGATAAATGAGAGTACTAGGAGCAGAATGTAAGCACGATAAATGAGAGTACTAGGAGCAGAATGCATGTATGATAAATGAGAGTACTAGGAGCAGAACGCATGTATGATAAATGAGAGCACTACGACCAGAATGTAAGCACGATAAATGAGAGTACTAGGAGCAGAATGCATGTATGATAAATGAGAGTACTAGGAGCAGAATGCATGTATGATAAATGAGAGCACTAGGACCAGAATGTAAGCACGATAAATGAGAGTACTAGGAGCAGAATGCATGTATGATAAATGAGAGTACTAGGAGCAGAATGCATGTATGATAAATGAGAGCACTACGACCAGAATGTAAGCACGATAAATGAGAGTACTAGGAGCAGAATGCATGTATGATAAATGAGAGCACTAGGACCAGAATGTAAGCACGATAAATGAGAGCACTAGGAGCAGAATGCATGTATGATAAATGAGAGTACTAGGAGCAGAATGCATGTATGATAAATGAGAGCACTACGACCAGAATGTAAGCACGATAAATGAGAGTACTAGGAGCAGAATGCATGTATGATAAATGAGAGCACTAGGACCAGAATGTAAGCACGATAAATGAGAGTACTAGGAGAAGAATGCATGTATGATAAATGAGAGTACTAGGAGCAGAATGCATGTATGATAAATGAGAGTACTAGGAGCAGAATGTAAGCATGATAAATGAGAGCACTAGGACCAAAATGTAAGCACGATAAATGAGAGTACTAGCAGCAGAATGCATGTATGATAAATGAGAATACTAGGAGCAGAATGTAAGTATGATAAATGAGGGTACTAGGAGCAGAATGCATGTATGATAAATGAGATTACTAGGAGCAGAATGCATGTATGATAAAAGAGAGCACTAGGAGCAGAATGCATGTATGATAAATGTGAGTACTAGGAGCAGAATGCATGTATGATAAATGAGAGTACTAGGAGCAGAATGCATGTATGATAAATGAGAGTACTAGGAGCAGAATGTAAGTATGATAAATGAGAGTACTAGGAGCAGAATGTAAGCATGATAAATGAGAGCACTAGGAGCAGAATGCATGTATGATAAATGTGAGTACTAGGAGCAGAATGCATGTATGATAAATGAGAGTACTAGGAGCAGAATGTAAGCATGATAAATGAGAGCACTAGGAGCAGAATGCATGTATGATAAATGTGAGTACTAGGAGCAGAATGCATGTATGATAAATGAGAGTACTAGGAGCAGAATGCATGTATGATAAATGAGAGTACTAGGAGCAGAATGTAAGTATGATAAATGAGAGTACTAGGAGCAGAATGTAAGCACGATAAATGAGAGCACTAGGAGCAAATTGCAAGCTAGTCAGAATTAGTACAGGGGCAGAGCCAGTGAGTTATAAGGTGAGTTTTGAGTTGGGATTTGAAACTGGGAAGATAGGAGATAGCAGTGAGGTTGGCAGGAAGGGAGTTCCAGGCTTTTCCTATTGAGTTAGAGAACAAGGAGTCGCCTGCCAAGTTGATGGATTTACAAGTTGATATAAGACGTTTGTTAGAAGAACGTAGGCTTTTGAGGTTGCATTAAGGAGTAATAATCCTAGTAAGTATAGGGGTGTTGGTAAGTTTGTAGAGGATTTTATGGGTTAAGGAGAGCTGGTGAAATAAGATCAGATTTTGCAGTTCAAGCCATCCCAATTGCTTTAAGTTTAGGAAGTGGTGAGTTCTAAAGGTGGAGCCAGAGGCAAATATGGCAATACTTTTGTAGGTGACAGCCAGTTTGGTGAGGTTAATTTTGGACAAATATGTGTAAATAGGGGAGGTGTAAAGCAGGGTAGAAATCAGATGGGAATGGGCAATGGAAGTTCTGGCAAGTGGTGTAAGAAATGGTTTAATTCTAAACAGTGAGCCTAGTTTTCTGTTAACTAATTTTATAGTATTGTTAATGTGAGAATCAAACTCTACTCCGAGAAGCCTGGTGCTAGGGTCAGTTGATATGTTGGTGCCATTACTAGACAAGACAGAGAAGTTGAGTGGTGAGGATTTACGGGTGGGGTGAAAAGTAACAGTTTGGTTTTCTTGGGGCTTAAGATTAATCATTGTTTTAGGAACCATCTTTCAAATTTTGGAAAGTCTCGGGTGATAGAGTGCAGTTCGGAGGGGGATGAAGGAGAACAAATCAAAGTAGAATCATCAGCATATTTTATACAGGTTGCAGAGGAAATACTGGTATGTAGATCATTAATAAAAATAGAAAACAGAAGGGGGCCAAGTATTGAGCCTTGGGAGACTCCAAGGGTAATGGGTAGGAGGTTGGATAAGTTGTTTTGCCAGAGCACTGCCTGTTGTCTGTTATGAAGATATGACTCAAACCACTTTATAGCGCTAGAGTCGAGAGCAAAACCTTTATGTAAGTTTAACAGTATATGGTGATTGACCATATCAAAGGCTTTGGAAAGGTCAATAAAGAGAGCAGAGGTAAGTATATTATTGTTCCGTTTTTTTGTTGATGCAGTCAGTAAACAAAAGGACGGCTGAAGTGGAGCTGTGGAAAGGCCTGAAGCCATGTTGACAGTCGGCTAGTAGGTTGTAATTTAACAGGTGTTTAAAAAGTTGTTTTTGGATGCATTTTTCCATGATTTTAGCTAGGGGGGGAGAGTAAGGCTATGGGACCATAGTTTGAGAGTTCATTTGAGATCCCACCTTTATGCAGGGGAATGATATGTGAAATTTTCCAGAGTGAAGGAATGTAGCCTTCAACACAGGTTCTGTTAATCAGAATGGAAATCAGATATTCTAAAGGTTTAATAAATTTCTAATTTCTACTCTTCCTCAGCACCAGTGGAGATTTTCAGCTGTACAGCATTATATCCTTTCACTTCACTAGTACCTAGAAATATTTCATTTTTGTAATTCTCTTCAGCAAAGGGCAAATTATTTTGAACACTTGTTTTTGCATTTCTAGAACAGACCTTGCAGGAAAAAAATGGACCATGCTTGCTATCATATGTATAGCCATGAAAATCCTACTGTTAAAAAAGGCATTCTTACATGGTACTCTTTTTTTATATACATTACTGTTATAATGCATTCAGTGCTGTCATAGTATATAGCTGCTTTATTTCTAATATTTTCATAATTATGCTTTATCTTGCACGTATTTGCATCAATTAAAATAATTTACTTGTGACCTGGTAATTTTCTCTTGCTCTCCATAGCTTTGCATGATATTATTTCTACTTTTCTTAAATTTCTGACCTTTGTTCCCTTATTTCTTATACCGTAATATTATCCTATCTCTTATGTATTCAGCTGTCCAAATGCACAGTCTTTGGTTCTATTCATCAACTTTGTAACACAAACATCATTAACCTCTTAAGGACTTCTGCTTCTATAAAGAAAAGTTTTCTAATGAATAGGGTCATTACTGACTGGCAATAATTACTGACTTTACCTCTAAGTACAACTGTTTTGTATTTCTCCCCCTCATCAGGGAAAGTAAAAAAAAAATTAAATTCCATAATAATTTCTGCCTCAACACTATGCAGGAATGCGTCACATTGTACTTTTTCATACTGTTCAGTTAATCCAGGTGTTATTGTTTTCAATTTTCTTAAGCTGTTATGTGAAGACAACATCATTTAAAAAAGTGTTGCCTTTTGATGGGTCATGGAGCGGTTAATAAGCAGCTATAACAGGTCCAGCATTCCTATCTGGCAATAAAGGATTTGCTTGTATATGTGACACTGCCAGTCAGAATCATTTTTTTTTTTTTTATGGGGAGGGTCAGAATACTGCCATTCTGAGTCCTTTACCTTCATCAATGTCAAGGGGAACAGGAAAACCTTTTAAATAAGGCTATATTTCCTAGCCTGGCCATAAAGGATAAGGTCATAAAGGAAGCACTATTACTCAAAATTATCTGTCTGAGGTGAGGGGGTGTGGAAAGCATGTCTAAAAAAGAACAGTTTCAATCCCGAGGAACAAACAGCTATGGTGCTATGGAAGACACTGTTAATGAGAGTCCCATGACTTTGGAAAGGGGGACAAAAGGAAGCAAATGTGTCCGAGCACATGCCCAAGTCTGGCACCAAAATATTTCGTCATAAGAGAGGCGAGATCACTGGATAGGGTGTTCAAATACTGTGGGACAGGACTCTTAACAAGTTTCACATGCTGTCCATAGATGCAGTCAATATAAATGCTGGACTGCAGCTGCAGTGCATTTCTATACCATAAAAGGAAAGCACTGGCCCATTATGTATGATGCTGCAGAGAATACAGGTACTAGATGCAACTACAATGTGCAGCCGTACTTTGTTTTAGTAAAGGAAATATGCAATATACTTTACAAAACCCTGAAGAAGCAGAAAGGCACTTAGCTACTAAGGGCTCATGTGCTGATATCTCTGCCAAACTCCTAGTGTTATGGCAGCAGCTCTCCAAATAAATCACCTGAATCAAAAAAAGGCAAGGAAGGATCACCCATCTTCCAGAATTCTCTAGTAACTGCTAAAGCCATGTTATTCAAACCCTCTGTATCTACATCCAACTGATTTGACCCCTTAATGAGTTCAACTTTCACAGCCAGTTGACACATAGGGAATGCAGTTTTCATTACCAGAAATTCAGATAAAAGAAATTATCATGACTGAAGGTTCTTGGGGGGATTTCACAGTGAATAGGTCTGTTATTTCAGGTGGTTTAATGACAGTAGTTGTGGCAGAAAATTCATGACTGTATTTGGATCTTAAGCTGCCATTATGTGATGTGCTGTTTTTGCTAAATAACTAAATTATCTATTGGGCTATATTATATAAATGTGATGTATATTAGTTTTCTATCATCTAAATAGAGTCTGCCATGTGTGTAGTTGTATATGACACATGGCTTAGTATGAATGGATGTGAATAAACACAAAGTAATGTGCATCTATTATTCTGTAATTGCTGCAAGTGTTCTAACTGATTGAATGCCATAAATGGGTTTTACACCCCAATGCATAATTGTCTCAGAGGCGTGGTATGGTGGGATTGATAGTCTCCACATTTATGAGACCGTTTTTCTGTGGAGTTCTTATATACCATACATTCTTTCCATGTGTACCTAGCTGAGTAACCATTATATCTTATTTTTAATTGGTGCTTTCTTTTTCTCTTTTTGGATCTTGCTGACAGTGAACTAAGTTACAATATATTGTTGTTTTTTTCTCCCTACTTTTCTGTCTTTTTATTAAAGCACTATATGTACCATAACATGAGCCAACATCAAAATAGGTGGCTACCAGGACCAGATCATGTTGTCCCCACTAATTCTTACAAGTTTTTGATTTAAGGATGGGTCTAAGGAGGTGATCAGGGTTAGCTGGAATGCCAAGGGTATGTAGACACCTTGAAGAGATAAAACAGCTTTGCAGTATATTGTGAAGTGCAAATTCCAGTTCATTTTATTGCAGGAAAGAAAAATCAAAAGGAAGTAAGTAGCCACATAGTTTTTTTAAATGGCCATGGCAATTGTATGCATCCTGTGCTACATCAGCTAAAAGGGGAGAGGCCATTCTGATTAAGAAAGCCTTGAGATAGGTAGTAGGAAAGAAACATAAAGATGATTTCAATAGAAGGATGGTTTTGAGACTTGGTGCATAATTTTGTAAGGTGGTACTGGTGAATTATTATGGTGCCTAATGAGGATGTTAGACTCCTATATAACATGGTTCACGCCATTAATGTGTTTATGCACATACAGTGTTTTCTTTTGATGGAAAGTGACTAAAATGACTAAAATGTTTTAGATGCTTAGGTTGACGGATTGCCATTCAGATATAACCATCCATCATGGCCTTTTCCTATTTAACCAACTACTTAAAAATGTGAGGAATACTATGCAGGAGCTTGATGTGGTTGATGTATGACCGCATTACCATCCAGCAGTAAATAACTTTACTTATATTGGTTCAGATGGGGTGTCCAGTAGATTAAATATTTGTCCAATTGGTTTCTGGGTTAATGTAATGATTTCCAGTGTGTCTATTGTACCAGCGCAACTCTCTGATCATGCTATGGCTACCATTAGACTGCAGCCACAAAACCATGTGGTGCAGCACTGAAAATGGGTTTTTTACACATTGTTACTACAACAGATACATTTGGTAACTCAAATGAAACAATAGTTATGTGAGTTTTGGACTCAGCAATTGGATGCGGTATTTGGAACAACTAACCTTTGGTATATCTTTAAGCAACAATGTACTTAATAGATTATTCATACTGTCAGTTAAAATAAATGTGGGTGGAATCAAAAAAGGAGGAGTGGGTGGCCCTGACTGCTCACAAGGAAGCACAATTTAAATAGTAGTGGGGGGTGACCAATGCTATATGAAGATGTGGCTGACAAATGTCAACAATGTTTCATTCAGCTAGAGGCATCATCTCCCACAAAATGTTAGCTGTCAAGTGTGGCAAATATCACAAGGAAGTGACTGTTAATGCTATCTGTAACAGATAGAAGGTAGTGAAAAGTGATCCTAGTGAGATAAATGCAGTGTTGGCTTGTGAATATCAGATTAGTACAGGAGTACAAGAACATCCAAATGATTCAGTGACAGTTCATACTTTAATGGGATCTGAATCACCCAGAATAATGCTGTGGCTGCATATATCTGGTAGCTACATATAGCCCCATCACTATTCCAGTGGAGATCTCTGCGGGGATGCCCTATATCCCGCTATTATTTTTGTTTGCAGCCTGTGATTCAGATCAGTGCTTAAAACATCAATTGCCAAACAGCAGGATACATATAGCAGAGCTATCTCTCTCTCTCACCTTAGGGTTTGCTGAAAATTGTGCAATTTAGGTTGCAAACCCTAGATCAGATGCCTGAGCAGTACTTTTTTTTCAGGAACCTGATGCAGTCACTGGGTTACAAATAAATGTACAGAAATCTGTCCTGTTCCCATTGAGTGAAAGAGACTATGGGTCTCTCATAAATGTTGACAATATTTCCCTTAAGATGGTAGCTAAGCATACTTATCTGGATATTCAAATGACCTCTAAGGTTGATAATATGGTTGCCTTAAATAGATTAAAAGTTCTAAGTAATGTCTTTTACTTCCTAATAAAGTGCAGGTAAATAAAATGTATGTTTTACTGATGATGTTTTTTTTTCCTTCTTCATATTCCTAATACTATGTACTCCAACTTTATTGGACAATTCAACTCCATTATTGGTAACTATTTATAGATGGGTAAGCACCATAGAGTTAAATGGAAGAGATAAGTGAATAAAAAAAAACGGTGATTTTGGGCTCCTTGATCTGCATGCATATGCATATATCTTTTCTGAGCTGGTATCATGACCAAGCCATAGCCAAACCATGATCTGTCTGGATGCCTCTGGAATTATTCCTTTTCACTCCATAGGGTAGTCACAAGCAGTCACATCCAGCACTCAAGGTTTAGGACCCTGGTAGGATGGAATGTGGAACTGAATCCCATATGAGGTTTAAAGCTAAGTTCAGACAAGACATTTCTTCACATTCAAAAAATAATAAATACAGCACTAACATGGCTGAGTACTGAAAAATGTTTATTCAAATTAAAATAAAGTGTTGAGTAAGCACTTTCGCAATTACAACATCACTTCATCAGACTGAAAACTGTATGAAACAGCACTCAATTTAAAATGAGACTAACCAATAGGTTCATAGGTTCATAGGTAGATACTAGGCTATCGGCCCTAGGGCCTATACAAGCCTAGCCAAAAAAGGTACCCTGGCTTTCGCCACCCAAGAAAATTAGTTTCCTGTGCTCCTGTCAAGCAGAGCACCAGAGGTGATCTCCAGGGTGAATTTCCTATTTCCGATTTTCGTGAAGAGTGCTAATGAGGAGCTTTGTTTGATATAGATAGGTAGTTTGTTCCAGAGTATGGGAAGTCTCTGGGACAGGAATCTATCTCTCCAGCATGTTCTGTTTATTGTGGTGACAAGGTTTAGGTCCCTGGAGCATGTAGCTTGGAGGGATTGGGATTTCTTTAAGTAGAGCATGTCCAGCAGCTCTGGGTTTGACATAGCTTTGTATATTAGGCAGAGATCCCCTCTGAGTAGGCAATAAGCGATAGAGAAAAGTTGGAGTTTTTTGAGACGGTCCACATAGGACATCTGTTTGAGGCCAGTAATCCTCTTTGTGAGGTATTTCTGCGGCCTTTCCAGTTGTTGTAGATGTCTTATGAGGTACATACCAAAAGGGGCGTTGTACTCTATAATGGGTCTAATGAGTGACAAGTAGAGGGGAACAATGACTTCTTTTTTTTCTGGATGAGAAACCTTTTGTGATGACGTGTGCCACATAGAAGGATTTTCTGACTACTGTGGCGATGCGATTATCAAAGGAGAGACTACTGTCCACCTGTGTCCCAAGGTCTCTTATCACAGTTTTGTTCTTTCATTGCTAATTAGACTACCACCTATGTGGTAGCTCATGGGTACAGAGTTTTTACCAAAGGGAGTTTGCAGTCATCTGTGAACTTCATTAGCCAAAGACCTTCTGTGTTAGCATGTACTTCAGAAAAGTAGATACCAAACAGGAGTGGACCCAGGACTGAACCCTGTGGTAGTCCACTTGTCACTGGTCTGAAGTCGGATTTGGAGACTGCTACTTTCACGGTGTGGCTTCTGTCTGGGTAGCTCATGGGTACAGAGTTTTTACCAAAGGGGATGACCATGCACTTTTTGGCATTGAACTTGAGGCCATGGCTTTGACACCAGGCATCTGTCTCAGTGAGGCCCTTTTGTAGGATGTCCACATCATTAGGAGTTTCAATTATGGCTCTTAGTTTGCAGTCATCTGTGAACTTCATTAGCCAAAGATCTTTTGTGTTAGCCTGTACTTCAGAAAAGTAGACACTAAACAGGAGAGGACCCAGGACTGAATCCTGTGGTACTCCACTTGTCACTGGTCTGAAGTCGGATTTGGAGTGTGCTCCTTTCACAGTGTAAGTTCTGTCAGTGAGCCAGTTGGCAACCCATCTTGTGACATGGGGATTTATACCTAGTTTAGTGAGTTTATCTATAATTTCAGAGTGGGGGATGGTGTCAAAAGCCTTGGCAAGATCTAGATAGGCTGTGTGAACCACCTTACCCTCATCTACGGCTTTGCTGACTGCTTCAAATAAGTCAATCAGGTTTAGGAGACATGATCTGCCTTTTACAAACCCAAACTGGGTGGGGTCCAGAGTTTGGAGATTACCAATGTCTTTGTTTATAAGTTCCATGATGATACTTTCCATGACCTTGCAGACCAGGCTCATCAGGCTAATGGGGCGGTAGTTCCCAGGGTCCGTGGTGGCTCCCCCTTTGTAGAGTGGGATAACCATCACTGTGCACCATTCAGTGGGTAGAAAGCCTGAGGTGAGGCTATGATTGAACATGGTGCTTAGGTGGGGTGCGAGTTCATTCTGTAGTTCATGTAGAACCCAGCCTGGGATGTTGTCAGGTCCCATGGATGCTGTGTTATTGGCTTTGGAGAGTGTGATTTTTACCTGTGCAGCCGTGATTACAGGAACTTTGCATTCTTCCAGTATAGAGATGGGCTCTTTAGGGGTTGTGTGGGGGGATAAAGTTAGCACTGAACCTATCTCCAGGATGTTGGCAATATCAGTTGGCTCTGTATATTTAGTGCCATTGTGCTGTAACTCAGAGCAGATCTGAGTGTTGCCATTGAGATTCTTGACATAGCTATAGAATGCTTTGTGGCTGTCTTTAGAATCAGTGGAGATTTTGTTTTTGTTAAAGGAAAATACTTCAAAGACCAATCAGCATAAGGTTCAGTTCAGGTTTCTTTATTCTTGCGCAAGGAGACAAAAAATGCAGATACAGAGTTTGTCTAACTAAAATCAGGAAGTGTCACAATTAATATACCTTTCTCTCAAGACATTGCCCACTACGACTGACGTAGCAGATCACCATTTCATATAATTGCTACTTTACAGTTGTTCTCACACAGTTTCAGCTGACTCTACAAAGTTTAAAAAAGATTTTTCAGTAAACAGGATGGCCTTGACGACCACCGGTCAGTTATAACTTTCTTTCTATGTTATGTTACAAGTCAAGGTACTATGGCTAATTCAAGCACAATGCAAGTACAGATCTCTGAAGCAGTCTATTGTTTCTAGTATCTAACTTTCTTGCAACTGTGCACTTTTTCATCAACACGAACAGAGCTTATTGTCCATAATGAATGGATCTACAGAAAACATTATTATTCTTTATTTAATTTCTTGACCTAGCAGATAATCACCTGCTTCTCAGTACATTTCCAAAGGCATAAACATGCATTTTGCTGTGCTAGCAAACTAGGTCAGAGTGCATCTTGCAGTGTCAGAAAGCACAATTTCAGAAAAGCATGTTTGCAGTTTCAAACAGAACCAGAAAGCACAATTTCAGAAAAGCATGTTTGCAGTTTCAAACAGAACTAATGCTGCATATAGAATAAAAACGTGTTAATCTTTAATTGCTTATAATAAGCACTATACACATATGTTAATACATATTTTTCTAACATTTTTCATAACTAGCTTTGGAGGATATTATGAGGGATCTCAGCTTCTTACTGAGGCTAACCAGGGAGTTCTTTCAGTCATGGGATTTTATTCTTTTTTGCAACAGTTTCTTTCTTCTGTTGTAGAGTTTGTTTATGGCCAGGGACCACCAGATTGTCTTCCTTTTTTTGGAGGATAGCATCTTGGTTCTGTTAGGCATAGCACAATCCATGCACTTGTGTAAGTGCTTATAAAGTGCATTTGTGTAGGATTCAGCAGTCATACTTGTATGGTCCATCTGCATGGGTGTTGTGAAGTTTGCCACTTCTGTCTTAAGAAGCATGAAGTTGGCTTTGGAGAAATTTTTATGGTGGTTTCCCTAATGGGGTGGGGGGGGTGGGATGTGGATGTCTAGGCTGATTAGCTTGTGGCCAGATCTGACCAGCGAGGAATTGACCTCTGGTGTGGAACACCATTCGCCCATGTTGGTAATGAGCATGTCTAGGATATTACTGCCCCTGGTGGGGGTGTGGATAAGTTGATCCAAGGTGTTGGAATTTATAAATTCCAGAAAACGTTGAGCAAAAGAGTTGGCATGAGTAGTTTTCTCAGTTAATGGTGGGGTAGTTGAAATTGCCCATTATTAGGGTGTTGGGTTCTACCCTAATATTTTCCAGTGTATCAAGAAATGAGGAGTGGGGATCCTGGGGCATGGTGGGGGATCTGTAGCAAGTTACAGCACATGCATTTTTAAAATCAATTAAGCCATTTAGAATAAAAGGTATAGTCACAGGAAAAACTGCACACAAGTTCAAATTGCAAAGCCTAAAAAATAAAATACTGGAAATTACATAAGTAAGAAAATATACAATATTATGTGCATACATATGATAGTGTACAGAAATGAAAACTAATGTTTGAGTGGACGTGCTTTCAGAAAAGGTTTGAGGCTAGATACCCCATTTAAACCAGGTGGGTTTTCCTGCATTAAACAGTAAAATCCATTCATGTTCTGCAACTCCTGTATGGTTAACAGCATCGCCCCCTCTAATTCCCACATCCAATACCTGCAGAACTAAGAACTTAAAATTATGCCCTGGGCCATGCTGAATGATGTGCTGTGTAAAAGCACCGGGCTCTCTTTTGTTTCTAATATCCCTGTAATGTTCCAAAATTCTATCCTTCAAAAACCCATGCCTATATAAAAGGATGACAAACCTGACAGCTACTAAAGTAAACAATGTTGGTAGTTTTGCAGTCAACATAGAAGTCTAACTCAATTTTAAGATTCACATAGGGATGTATGTAAACTGAACCTGTAAGTATATGCTTACATGCTGCACAAGACCTGCAGGCAAAAGTGCCCTTCTTGCTCGATCGAACAGTTCCATTGTGATGCTGTGATTTGTAACACAAATGCTTCTTAAGTGACTTGTTGTTTTTAAAAGTAAAGTGTGGTGCAGTATCTAGGATGCCCTTCAGTTCTTCTACCATATGTAAAATATTCCAGTTCTTTTTTATAATGTTGCAGTAATTATTAATGTCACTGAAACAGGGTAATGGTACCCTCAAAGTATCAGTCATAACAGGTAACGCCTGTGGACTCTGGGGTGCCTCTGAATTACTATCAGTCATAACAGGTAACGCCTGTGGACTATGGGGTGCCTCTGATTTATTATAACGGGACTTACATCTCCTTTTCCTTTCTTGCCAAGCATTGGTGATACCGGCATCAATTTCTTTCCCCTTATAACCTCTGTGTAAGAAATCATTCTTAAGAGAGTCAAGCACTATGCATAGTTGAGAGTCATCATTATGTTAACCTCATTATTCAATAAATCTGGCCTTTCAACACATTGCGTGTAACGTGCCTGGGTTGCATACTATTTTTATACAAAAAGGTGTTCTTCCTAGTCGGTTTCCTAAATACACTAGTACATAAGGTATTAAGTTCTGTTTTACTGACCTTCACATCTAAGAAATGTATCTCTACAGAGGAGTAATTGTAGGTAAATCTAAGGAAACGGGTGGTACTATGCATGTAGGTCACAGATTCCTCCAGTTTTGACTGAGTGCCTTGCCAAATCAAAGACATATCATCCACAAAACACACATACCACATAATATTGTCTGAAAAGGCATTATTATGCAACAAGAACATTTTCTCCCATTGAACCAGTGCCAGGTTGGCATAGGTATTAGCACAGGCAGTGCCCATGGCTATGCAAACCTTTTGCAGAAAATGTTCATTTTCAAAAATGAAAACATTATTCTCTAATACAATTTCAAGAAGTGTGCATAAATGTTCCTGTGTTTTTATCCAATCATTTCTTCACATTGTCCAATTTGGAATAATTAACTTATTAAGAGTGATCATTGTAAGTTGTGGTGGCTGGATTGGATTAATGTCAATATATTATTCATCAGGGATCTGTGTGGGCTCAAATCTTCCCTATATTTTGTTGAGTTAAATGAAAGTTTTCCTAAGACTCAGGTGAAATAGTGGTAATATTTCCAGGTTAAGGCAACAATGGGTAATGTTGCCCAGTGCCAGTCTCAGTATGTGGAGGGACCCATCAGACAACTTGTTTCTTATAATGAGTAGAATTATCCCAGTAGAGCTGGAGACTAGCTGAGGTTTTGGTAAGGTTCACGTTTAGGTGGGGTTGTCAGTTGATTAGATATGTTCATAAGTGTTACTAAGCTAATAACCACTAAGGCCCTTACAAGCCTATCCACAGACCCCGAACCATTTATGTCCTGAGTAACATGGGCACCTGTATATAGGGAGCATGTTAGCAGGGAGGTAACTAAAGACTTGTAGGGAGGTGTTAGGATAGCACTTTTCTTATCAATAGTTGTAAGGGACATGGGGCCAGTAAGACTCAAACTCTGTACCGTCTATTGTGGAGTTAAACACCTTAAACATTATGCCAACCCCCATTACAAATATTGGATAGATGAAATACTAGGCAATCAGTCTGCAGACTATTATATGTACAAAACAGTGTAAGAAACTACTCTGTGTGGAAGATTTTCAGTCCATATATTTCTAGTTAATCACTGTATATTAATCAGATCAGACAATAGTAGTAGAAGTAGCGAATATAAACTTGTCTTAAGTCAAAACAAAACAAAAAGTAATAATAGAAAATATATAATTGTACATCATTACTAACTATTCGAAAGTAATCCAAGCAAGACAGGCAGTCTATTTCCAGTCGAAAATCCTTTATTAAGTACACAGACAAACGATCCAAGTAAAACAAAAATAGAGTAATAATTTCCTCACAAGCTTTCTAAATATATATATATATATATATATATATATATATATATATAAATTTTATCAGGCATGGAAGTGGTTTATTGTGCTGTGAAACAAAGTGTTATTGGTACACATGTTAAATTCACATCCCTTGCCCCATCAGTGTGACATTCGAGCTGGTCCTGCCCTACTTAGTAGCTGTCATAATAATATATAACCCTTATGTACTTTAAATAAAATTATATAATGATGTGGTACCTCTTATTTAACCAAATTATTAAGTAGATTATTAAGTCTGTGATTTTTATCCAAGACAATATACTACATGGCTGGAAATATATCAACCTTAGTTCATTTGGCAATCAAAATATATATATAAATATAGACATATACATTTTGCATGTAAAAATCAATTTCTATTTTCATAACCTATTGTTAACAAAGATTGCTTTGGTCCTTCTAGATCACTTATATGTCTAACCAATAACCAATCAGTGACCAAAGGTGAGAATCAAATCTTTTACCATGTGTCTGTGAGGTAAAAACCTTAACCATTATGTTGTCCAGATGGAAGTTAGTTTCTGGGGTAACATACCTGAAACAGGAATTCTCTGAGGAGCTTGGGGAAAACTGTTATGCACTCTTTATAACCCCAAGCTCCCACCCCTGGCTAGTTCTGTTTTTGCAAAATCGGTGCATTGTTGGTAGATCTCCCCAGGTCAATCACTGACGTTAGGGGCTTTAACTGTTGCCATTTGTTAGTGTTGCTCTATACCAAATGCTGATCACTTTCTCTCATTTGGGAATGTCTCAAAGTTCAACCCTTGTGGTTTGTTTTAATATCATGTATTAAATGTGCTTTAAGCTATAAACACTCAGGAGTAGCTCAGTAAGCGCTTTAGTTGTTGTGGCTGGGGACAAGTGATAACATTATGTCTAACACAGAATTTTTACGGATGCAGAATGTTTCACTCACAATGGTGGCATCATTCTTCAACACTGGAAACTGATTCCTAGAGAGTGAAGTCACAGCTGCACAAACTTGCTTTCAAACTTAGGTTATGGACAAATACGAGTTTAGACATGGATTTGGTTTTATTTTTGGTTGAATCTTTTATTCTAGAATGCTACAGAATACTTTGTACAGAAGTTGATATGTGTGTTTCCTGATATTGCTATAATATTTTTGGTTGTTTAAACCAATTGCTTGGTGATTTCTCATCTGCATTTCATGTTCTTGTGTTTTAAGGAAAAATAATTTAGCTCATTTCAAAAGCAGTTTTACAAATCGTTTTCCAATGCAGTTGCTTTTTTGAAATTAAACTATGTGTTCAATAATGTTCTTTTTCTATTTCATGCCATAACCAGTTTTAGAAACATACTGCTTTTCATAAATAAAAAGTAATCAATGATGGTTTGTTTCATCTATTCTTTTTTGCATGTTTACTTCTTTATTTAGGATCAGAAAAATGAAAATATTACATATGCAACGGTGATGTTAAATGAAGGTATTTCACAGCCAGGAAATACTGCTCACACAGATGCAAAAGAGCATACACAAGACAATTTCAAGCAGGAACAGGAAAATGTCACCTATGCAGATATCAAGACCATCAAGTGATAGACAAGCACAGCGGTATCACAATATGTTTTAGAGGAACAGAGGACATAACAAGCATTGTGGCAAAAGATAAAATCTAATTTCTGGTATAGCATTTAATGCAATGCCAGCTTACTTATGAAAGTGTGTTATACATCTTGATAATCGATTATTAGTGGTCAATAGTTCTTGCTGTTTCTTCTGGTCACTACTATTATTGTTTGGCATAAGGCAAAGTAACACAAAATGTAACTGATGGGTACTGAAGAGTATCAGTGGAAATGCATCATGTCTCACTGTTGGACTCCTCACAATCCACTTCTAAGATTTGTGCCCCAAAACACACACCTACAAACAGCAGTACTGACATTTTGTCTTGGCAAATCATGTCGAGTAAGGGTGACAAAAATAAAAACAAAACATGAATTTTAGGCTCTAATCTCTCAGAAGACCTTTTTCTTGAGGAACTGGTGAAAAGCAAGGAATCGTTGACAATGTTTCACTAAGAGATATTTAATACTGCACAGGTATGATGTCAATGAAAAGGTTTGAAATATAAATAACAGAATATCTGGCACTAATAAGTGAATCATACAGAACAGTCTTCTGCTCAAAGCACTGATTTTCAACCAAGGTTACATACAACTGTGGGGTTTCCCTAGTATCTGACAGGGGATCCCCAAAATTCCCATTATCATTAAAAACAAAAGTAGCTTCTGTTGCTGAAAGAAGACAATGTATCTGTTGATTCGTCTGCAGCTTCAGTAATTGTGTAAAAACCGTTACTCATAAATTTTGCATTATCAGTGGAATGAGTACAAAGATTTTGTAAATTTGATTCGTTCACTTGGAAAATTCAAAATAACTTAATATGTTTTAATTAATTTTATTAACAGAACTATTAAATTATTATCCCAATGTCTTGTTTTTTATAGTGTTTTTGCTTTACTTACTACTACATAATTCATAAGTATTGAAATATTTTAAAATTACATGGTTACAACAGGTGGAACGTGCAGTGTTTCTGAGACAGAATCTAAGGCTTTAAAAGGGTTCTATCAAGACATAAATGCTGAAAACTACTGGTCTAGTAACAGGATAATATATGGTAAAACTAAATATGTGGAATGGCACCACAGTTTTCAACATATATGAAAATGAGGAAGGTCACAATCCTATGACATTTCTGCAGAAACATTCAAACAGATTTTACTACCCATATAACAAGCTTTCAGTAACTAAATGGGCACATCAGTAAGACTTCAACAGAGGTCACAGGTTCCACTACAACCATTTACAATTAAATGTATTAAATCATGGGCTTCTCAGATGCCATAGATAAGGTCAAACAGCTACAACTCATGTTTTTGACTGTCATAAAGGTTTTTCTAATAGCAAGTCTTGTCTAAGCAGTGAAAATAAGTAGAAATAAATACAAAGAAGTATACAGCAAGCTTTGACGGTGTTTCTAAAACTCAAAATGAAATATGTAGCTAACTTGCATGTACTTAGACAACATAAATAATGGTCTTTGAAGAAAGCAGAAGAAACACAATAAAAATATAAGTTAGGTTTTTCAAAACTATTCAAGGCAGCATATTTTTTCATTATCTCTCATGTCGGTTAACTGTATTCCTTTTGCTTTATTGCAAATATAACGTTTCACTGGATAAGTGTAGCTTTGTCTCGTAGCAATGCCATATTAGCTGCCCTTTTTACCCTACATTTTTAGCACATATATGTATAGGTAACCGTTTGAAATGTCGGGACCACTACAGTGAGTCCTGCCATACAGAAACTGAAGGGACAAATAAATGGACTTACATATACTAAGCCTGGGGTCTATATTACTTTATTGAAAAGGCTATTCATTGAATGCCCTTTCATGAACACATAAACATCGAACTACCAAAACTATGAATGGCCACAAAAGTAAATGTTTTCACAGGAGAAAAAAATCTCTTGACCAACAACAAAGAAAACAAAGTGCCACACCCTACAAAGTGTGGGGCTTTGCCCCCCCCACACCTCCACTAACTAAATATACCAACTCCGAGATTGCACTACAGTGGAGGAAAGGTCAAATTCCCAACGATGGCCAAGCGACTTTTTTCCACTGGGAAAAAAATCGCTTATGTGGCCATTTA